>NW_010236525.1:255887-296753 GCF_000690775.1 Eurypyga helias
AGCCACACACTGCTTTTGTGGTAAATATTGCCACATTTTCACACACAATCCATGAACTACTTGTTAAAAGAATTCTCATTCAGCAGCACTAAGCAGCATACCGATGTGCAGGTAATATAAATAAAAGCTTTCACAAGACCATCTTCTCCCTAGCAACTACAGGGCCTCTTATCTTCCACAGCTTGTACCTGCTATCCAAGTATCTCCTTTGTCTACGCTTGATTTTGTATCACTAAGTTAAATGTAGGAAAATACAGATACTCCTGCAGATTCACGTAACATGAGGTAAGATGTGCACATATAAACATTCCTAGATGCACGGCTGTTCTGAGTTAACGCTGCTCAATCCTTTCACATTCTCTGCTCTCACATAATTGCATAATCTAATGTATATTAGAAAAAGACCTTGAATTATGTGTGGAATATACCTGCCTGAATGCTTTATAGGTGAAAATAGCAATTTGGTATCTATTGAAAGCATTAAACAGTTTTGCTCCTTCAGAAACACTATGCAACCTACAGCACCCAAAATTGTGGTGGGATTTTCTCTAACCTGACACCAGATAGCTAATGAAAAATGGGAATAATTAAGCCTTAAAATTATATTTACCTGATTCTCTTGTACGAACACGGGTCCATACACTAGACACTGTTCCTCCTTCATTTGAGGCAACCACCCTATAAAGGTATTCTTCAAAGAATATAGAGAATTATAGAGGAGAAAAACAAACAAACAAAAAAACAATGAATACGGTAATACATTAATACAGACTGAAATAAAAATTATGTATTTCATTTAAATGAATATGGTAATACATTAATACAGACTGCAATAAAAATTATGTATTTCATTTAAAGAACCAGCGTGTTACCTGTAAATGGTTGTAGACCACCCTCATAAACACTCTGCTCTTTTCCTCGATATACTAGGATGGAGTCATTTCCCCTGCAGTTAACAGCACTGTCAGTTGATAGGCATCCATCCAGATTGACTCTGACAGCACTGCTGGACACAGATGCCAAGTTAACGACAGCACCTCGTGTAAATTTAACATCCTTCATGCAACCACCGAAACCTAGCAAACAGTAGGGGATTAGTATCACATAAAGAGCTTCAGTTGTTAATTAAGAAACACTTTTTTCCTTTTAATTCTATATTTTCAGCGTTAAAGACTGTAATGCGAATATGTTGACTTCCAACATGACATTCTGTCCCTGCTTTCAAGATACTATGCTGGTAAAAATTCCTTGTATTCTAGACTTGAGTTCCTGCCTAAATGAACTATACTTTCATTGTTTTCAACTCCATCTCATGAGGAAATAGTTTTCAGTTTTCTCTTCTGTCACTTCTCTCCAAAATTATTACCATAAAAGTGATTCTGAATTTGAAAATAATATACACGCTGCCTCAAACCCAGAAGAATATCTAGATCAAAAATATAATTAGCTTCAGAACATCACAGGTGTATATCAGTTTATCCAAATGGAGGTATAACTGCTATGCTGTTTACAAACACCCTCTGGAAACATAACCCTAAACTGTTTATTTATGAGGGGGGAAAAAAGTAACTAGATTTGATATTTATTTCTATATATACATACATATATTTCTATGCACATGTGTGTGTAACATTCCTATCAACATTAAAAATATGTTGATTAATAACTTGCAGTAAAACCACCACAACAAAATTCAGGATGTATTCTGAGTAAAGTACAGTGATTGGTGTTTAGCAGAAAACCAAATCAAACGTTAACCAAACCGAGGACCCCAATTCACTGACAAATCAACTTTGTACATTAAAACTCAGCCTCTCATAGATCAGTTCTCATTTTTAGCTTTGTGAAAGCTCTGTATTTCCATGTTATGTATTTTATTGCCTTTATTATGGCAAGATGGCAAAGCAGTGTAGTATTTGTACCTAGCCAGCTGACCTGAGAATCTAACATTCATACATAGTTCATGCAGAAAGACAGACAAACTGAAGGTGGACACCCATTTTGAATCATCCTCTGAAATACCTTCTTCTTTCTCCACAACACCAGGAATTTATGCAAACTGCTCTTTAAAATGAATACATCCTAGTTTAAGATCAATTCCTATTATTTTTACTATCTTTTTAGCTGCATTTATCACTATTTGAAGATTTCAGCCTAATGTCATCCAAATAATCTTGTTCACTCTCAGGTGGCTGCAGAATAAGTAATGACAGTACAAATTCTCACAAACATGCCTGCCAGGTCCTCTTCATTTGACCTCTCCGAAGGGCATCTGGTGGGTCATGCAAAGGCCCACACACTCTAACTGAAATTTCTTGAAGTGACTGACATGGAGGAGAGGTGGGAAGAGAAGGATATTTATCCCTTATTTGCTGTGAGCAAAACAATATTCCTTTATTCAAAATTAACTACCAAGCAGACATTAATTGAGAAAATCTTTTCTCAATATTTAGTAAACTGGGAAGGTCTCCATATTCTATTATCATACCATTACATCATTATAGTCCTAAAATAAAAGTATGTTTCAAATCTGTAATGCTTAATATTTCTTATCTACATCTACATTTAGAAACACATGAGAATATTTTTATCTTCAGATGCTCTAAATATAAATTCACAGCCACCATCTTATTTTGCAGCGTGCCGAGAAGGCTCAGTGAAAAAAGTAAATGTTTATTGATGTGGCTCAATATGCACTTCGGACATTCACTTTGGATGTTATTTTGCCCTACATTCTTTGTTCACAGATCTCTTTGCTGCAGGAGTTGCAAATGCATCCGCTCACGAGGCTATACCATCTGCTACAAGGCAACACTGACAGGGTACAACTGGCTAGCTCTTTTGGGCCATAAATATTATGCACATAGAACCTGAAGGAAGATCATAATATATGTGATACAGCTGAAAGAATACTTAAACAATGTTTTTGAGCTATGCGTGAATGCCAGTGCATGGATTTGATTCTAACTATTCTACAGCTGTAAAATCACAAGTCTTCAGCGGAAGTCTGCGGAGCTTACTTGAATGCATACATTCAATGTGAACTAATGCATTCAAAGCCACTGACTAGATTCCCCACTAATCACTTACTGACTGCTATTATTTGCCCACAGTATTTGAAAAATACACCATGACGGATGAATAGCTCTGTAAGTATTGGGAATACATCCAAACTGAAGACAGCTAGTCTAATAGACACTTTTTGACTACATTTCTCACAGTAGATCCTTATGTGGAGGCCATTAATATCAGTCTGCTATAATGCTTCTCTCTTTTCCCTAGAAATCTGACCTATTCCAGAACAGCAGGGTCACATTGTGGCTAAAAACACGATCATCTCTGCCCCTGATAGCATGGAAAACATCATAGTAAAGTAGGCAAGATCCAAATTCAGGGGTTTATACTCAATTTTTTAGACCACAATTAGTATTGCTTAAAAAAGGACTAATAAATTCTCAACTATTGTTCAATGTGGCCGCATCCAGTCTTTTTACACTGATATAAGGTATGTATATTTACTGTCTTCCACTGGTTTTGTATTCCAGATCTGTGTGACACAAGTTGATCAAGTGAAACAGGTTTATCTCAACTGGCTTTCTCTAATGAATATTTGAGATCTGGTTGAGCATCGCAAATTACTATTTGCTACTCTCCAGTTCCTCTCCTCTATGAGTTAGATTGCTTCAGATATCACTGGGTTTGAAGAATTTTTGTAGGATTACTAAGGGATCAGGACTAAGTAAAGCAGGATGGGTAGGGATAGCTGGTAATCAAAGCAACAACAGGTGGGAGGAAAAATTCATGTTACATATTAATGAATTTACACTATCAGCAGCAGAATGTCCACCTTGCACATGACACCAGTTCTTGAAAAACTTGTGTTCTTCTTGGTGTCCTCTTACCTTGTTCTAACCCCAGCTCTTTAAAAAAATTCTGAATCTCAGGTGGGACTCCTCCTATGTAGATGGGTGAGTTCACTTTCAGCTGTTGAGCATGGGGTTCGAGTGTCTGCTCTCTGAGTTCATTCATACTTGCTGAAACCACGGAGCCCTCCTTGTTCACAGTGACTTTGTTCCACTTTCCATCACAGTAAGACAATCCTAACCAGAGATCCACTTGCGTAAAGACAGTGCCAGTTTTTAAAAAGATGTTTAACATTCCACTTTCCAGTTCAATCTATATATTTTAAAACAGAAAAAGGATTTTGAAAGAGAGATCACATACACAGCAACAACAGACACAGTTATTTAAAAAAAAATCAAGGAAGTCAATGAACAAGAAATTTTAATCTTCAGGACAGGAGAAATAACAATAAAATTGTTTACACAAAATATGCTAAATACAGTGTATTAGTTAATTCAGAATATAGGAAAATATACTGATTTTTTGACAATTGACTTTGGCACTAATGTAACTAAATAAAAAGAAAATACAATGAAGCAGGACTGTTTGACTTTTTTGGAGAATGAGAAAACACTATTTTATCAATCAATTTATTTTTTAGAAGAATGTAACAAGATAATAAGGAAATGAAATGTCAGACCCGATTAAGGTCTTTTTAATTGGTTGGTGAACTCAAATTTTTCCAGCATACATTGATTCTTACATTCATACATTTAATTTCATCCTTATTCTTCTAAATCTTGCAAGAAAATAATTGTTTTTCTATGTGCTTTTTGAGATTAATGTGCCAATTCTCTAAGAGAAATACATTTGACTTAAATTTTTCACTACAGAAGTTTCCAAATGCTTTACTGCAAGACTATTTACCCTAACTGAATCAAATGAGATTGGCAGGTATGGAGCACTAAACATTTAGGTAATAGACTGGTGGGTGAAAACTACGGATACATCCACAAAAAAGGCATTATTTATTTCTATGCTAAAATTTTGTTAAATAAAAACTACGGATTTAATATAATGCTTGTCACCAGTACTGAGAAACTAACATAATGAGGTTACCAGTAGTATTAATATTGTAGTATTTGTAACTGGATTGTGTTTCCTTAACAGGGACCCCAAATGAAGAAAGAACTTGGTGTCATAGGCAATACAGGTTCTATTCCAGAGTGCACACTGGCTCCTTGCTCATGAGATAGAGGGATTTTTTGTTTCTTTGGGACCACAACTTTCCCAATTTCCATGAGTTCATAGTCCTTTGTAGATAATGGCTCTACAATACAAGCGAAGGACTGATCATGGCATCAGTGTTGACAAGTATGGCTTGAAAAAGCAGTCCATTGGACAAGTCACCATTTTTCCTCACTGATGAGAAATAATACTGAGCACACTGTGCTGGTGTAAAGAAAGCACTTCAGCTGCATGACTACAATGGTATGCCAGCAAGTCTTCCAGACCTGGAAGCTGGAGAGAGGACGTGGTGTTTGACATAGGGTCAGTACACAGCACATCCCTCTTCCAATTTATTCATTTTGGCATAGTCTTAAAGCAGGCAGTGAATGGTGGTTGTGTTTTTTGTGTTGACCTGGACTGACATTTGGAATGCCCAAGTGTGGCTAAAGAGAGAGGACCACTCTCCACTTAGAACTCTTCAGCATGGTGAAGATAAAATAAAAGCAAAGTCCTGCATAGATCTATTTTTCTCTATGATACTGAGCATAGGTTCAGAAAAAAAAAAAAAAACAACAGATAAATTCTTTACTTTTGATAAAATTCTGGGACCACTTAAAAAAAAATTGCTGGATTGTCAACCAGTCCTTGGAAGATATATTATTACTTCAAACCAAAAATGCATGAAAATCATCTTATTCTGCCAGATAACTCAATTACCATCTCTCAACAGAACAAGAGCATCGTATCACAGGTCTAAACTTGATCAAGTTCTCATTTCAATGCTTAATAGCATACTTGCTTTTCAGAATTTGGGTTACAAATATTAAGCACCACTGCAAAATTTTACTAATATTGTTCTCTATGCAAAAAATTCTTATTTTGTTATACCCAAACATGTAAGGTTAGAATTAGAAAAGCCGAAACATAGCCTGAATCTGGAAGACATAAGAGGCAAGAAGAGCTTCTACAGGCCCATTGGCAAGTTGTGGCACCTCTGAGATTGATAGAGAGACTGGTTCTGATTAAAATTTTTATTAATGACCTGGGCAATAGGATGGGATATACTCTCAGCAAGTTTGCAGTTGGTAGAAAAATGGGTGGCCACTGGTATTCTAGACATAGAAAGTAGCTTTGAAGAAAAGCACTGAGGGTCAAGATGGATTATAAATTGAACAGTGGTCAGCAATGTATCCCTGAAATCTTGAAGGTCAACATGCACTGTTGAGGCTGTATTAGAAACAAGGCAGGCATTTGGTCCAAGGAGATGATTCTTTCCCTCTATTCATCACATATAAGACCACATCTGGGCTACTGTATCCAGTTGTGGACACTCCAGCATATGAAAGATGCTGGCACACCAGCGTGAATCCAGTGAAGGGGCACCAAGTTGGTCGGGGTGGGAGTACCTAATGTATGAGTTGAACCTGACAGAATATGACTTGTTCAGTCTCAAGAGTAAGCAGGAATAGAACTTAACTGTTCAACTACCTTATGGGAAAATTCAGAGAAGGCAGACCCAGACTCTTCTCAGAGGTGCATAGTGAAACAATGACAGGCAAAAGACAAGTTGTAATGACAGAAATCACACTTAGATCTCAGGATTTCTTCTTTTTTTTTTTTTTTTTATTCTATAATGAGGATGGTCAAAGATTGGAAAAGAAATATTTGAGAAGCTATGGACTGTCCATCTGTAGAGAGATACACAAATCTCAAACAGAAAATGCCTGGAGCAACCTTATCAAACTTAAGTTGGTCCTGTTTTTAGCAGAGATTTGGAATAAATTACTTCAAAAGGTTCTTTCAACATAAATTATTTTGTGCTTCTGTATGTTCCTTCTCTGCAGGGATCAGTCCCTACCTCATTCAATCTGCTTGTAAACGTATGATTGTGAATATGAAATTAACGTCCAGCCATAGCTCTGAGAAACAAAACTCCAATAATATAGGGGCTGCATTAGGGCTTTAGAGGTTAAACCTGACATCCAAAACGGTCTCAATGAATGTAGAGCTACAAGAGTGATTATGGCTTCATCTCCTTTGAACTAGGAAGTCCTCCTGAGATTCAGGAATATCAGGAGTGACAAGCAATGAACTTCAAAGAACTTGGCAATAAGTCAGCCTGTTAGCCCTTTGAACGAAAAGGTACATGGCACTCACGTTGAACCAGTCTTTCCAGTCCAAAATCAATAAGGTTAAAGAGATGTTCTGTACTGGTACTTGCCCTGTTCAGACCTGCCAGCCAGAGGACAGAGGCCCAAACAGAGACCCCTCAATAGCCTCCTCAGACTCAGTCACTCTTTGACAGAAAGGGAATGGGAATCTCTTTCTGACACCAGACAGAGAAAAATCACTAGTGACCAATAGGAATACCACCTTCACGAGTCCTACATGAGTGCCAGTCACTTCTTTGCTAATAAAAAGATGTCTACTTTGAATCCTCAAAAGGTTTCTTTCATACCCCACCTTTGTTCCATCACACATAATGCTTTCATCTTGGACACTGGCTATTTTACTTCATGCAGCTATTCAAAAGTGCAATTCTTTCGAAAAAGTTATTGCAGAACTTTTTTCTTACTTTGTAGCTTTGCAGAAGCAAATCATCAGCTGAAATGTCTTGGGAGTTAGTGCCACTGATGCACGTAAGATCAGCCTTGCTTAGGCTTTCTCTGCTGTTGAAGTGGTCAGCAGCAAAATCAGTAATGCAAGCTCTATCAGCACAGTACCTTCTTTCAATCACAAAATCATGAGAAACACATGCTAGAGTGAGAGCTAGGTATTCATACTAGTTTATCTGGTCACAGTTTGCTCATAATTATTATGCCTGAATCCAAAGATAATCAGATTGACCTCCCTGGCTTGAGTTAATTCTCAGGGCAGGGAAGTAATGGAAGATGTGACCTTTATGCACAGCACCTTTCTAGGACATAATTTTGTCTTGGGCAGAGGACAAGACAGAGTCTTTGGCTGTTTGGTAGCAGGCCAGCCATGTGTCTAGCTATAGTCATTCCAAAACTATAAAGCTAGTAAGAGAGCTATGACCTATACAAAAGGAAGGGTCAGGGAATACTGTCTTACACTGGTACTCAGGGTAAGTTGTATAGCTTCTAATCTGTTTTGCAGTGCAAGTGTCTCCCGACCAAAGCGCCTAACAAAGACATCGTAGCTCATGCGCAACATGCTACACACCTCATTTTCACTTTCTATTAACCTTTTTTTTTTTGTGAGCTCAAGTGTACAGAAAAACCTTCTGTCATCATTATGTATGTGCAGAACACAAAGCTGCAAGGTTTGGAAAACCATGCATACATATACTCATCCTCTCTAACTTTCCTCATCTTCAGGCTATAGAGATGTTGAGGTCAGGAGTAAAGCGAGATTTTAAAAATTTGACATGACATAGGACAAATGCTAAGAAAATTATCAAATCACTGTTTTCAGTGCTAGAATTAATATAAACATAAACCTGACAACAATCTGTGCGTATGAGTAGAGAAGGAAAGTGTTTTGTCTAACTACTTTGTGCTTTTTACTCTACTTTCAATTTAATAGATCTCATTTTCTTTTATAGTCAGAAGCTATATTCTCATATTTCTGATAGTCTTTCACAGACCAAGAGAAAGGAAACAAGGGTCACATACCACAAGAGCCTCCAGAAGAATCCAAACCCTATGTTTGTCCCTGTGAATCTTGTTCACGTAAATAGTGTCCCTGTACTGTGAATTACACACATACAGGACTTTTTAGGGTGGGACAGTATTATCTGTAAAGCATCTTATGCTATTAGCTCATGATCTTGGTCATTACTTGAAGGCAAAACTAATGTAATAACATGCAATTAGCAAGACTTGTTATCAGAACTCATAATTTTTGAACTAAGATTGCTAGAAAAAGAGGAAGCAATGAAGTCTGGCAGAATTCAAAACCCAGGAAAAAATGATCTGCTGTAAAAGTCAGTAATATAAAAGTAAATATAGAGTAAATTATAGTTGACCTGAAAAGGAGAAAAATATATTCATACATTTTAGGTCAGAAGTTTAAAAGAAAAGGCACATTAGATATAATGCCATGCAATAAACCAGACTGTGACATGAAAGCCATTAGCAAAACAGCTGCATAATAAATAAATGAATGAATGAATGAAGTTCAATAAAAATTCAGAAAGGGCAGATTGGGTCATCAAGAGTAACAATACACTCAAAAATCTCTAAGTGTAAATGATTGCTTCTTGGACCAACTGAAAAGAGTTGTATTACTCTCAGTGTAATCCCCTGTAATACCTACTAACTGATGCAAGTAGTAAGTATAGTTGATGCACTAAGCAATGGTGACCACAGTCTAATTACATTCAAAATCTTTGGGGGAAGAAAAATACAAAAATCCAGAGCCACATAACTAATAAAAAAAAAAAAAACTCCAACCAAAAAAAACTGCAACAAACACATTCAACTTAAAAAAAATCCTGGAAAAGATGGAAGCAGAAGTACTTCTGAGTGTAAACCAGTCTTATTTAACAGACACAAAAAGAAAGTTCAGACACGTGTCTTGTAAATTTGCCTAATGCAGGAATTGTGCAGCTTCCTCTGCAGTGCTGGGAAAACAGTGAAAGAGATAAAATGGGATTAAGCTGGACCACTAATTTCTATCTATATGACAATCCTTATGTTTCAAATCAGAATGAACAAATCATATGGATTATAAAAAAATTCATATACCTTAAAGAGAAGGCTTTAATAGGATACCAGACAACTTCCATCGTGAACTTTCTGATTTACAATTTAATTGATTTTGTTCTAGTATGAGAACTGGGAAACTGGGTAACTCTACACTTTCTCACAAATTAACTGAAAGCTTTTAGTACATGTCTTTTATCCTCTTTTCTAATCACTTCTAATCCAGAAAAGAGAATAATTCTACTTTCCATATATTGATATCTTTCTTCTTGATGATATAAATAACAATTTATCCTGAGCATTTGTTGGAGTCTTTTTGCTCCCCTTACTCTTTGTTGGGCATAGCATTTCAAACGAAGACACAAAAAATAAATTATGGTATAAAATTTCTTTAAACGCTGGACATAGTAGATAAAACTCACAGTTCACATTTGAATATAGTTTTTGTATTTCTGAACTTACTGCAAGATAATCTGGGCCATCGTTACTGTAAACAAACAAAAGCAATCCATTCAGTTGATCTGTTCTAAATTTGAATGATATCTCAAATTCTAG
Source organism: Eurypyga helias (assembly GCF_000690775.1). Lineage (NCBI taxonomy): Eukaryota > Metazoa > Chordata > Aves > Eurypygiformes > Eurypygidae > Eurypyga > Eurypyga helias. Next base: position 266,186 of record NW_010236525.1, read on the forward strand.
TCCACCACTGAAAACCCCTGAATCCAGTTCCAGGAAGCCTTGAAAGAAAGTGAATACATGTGTAAGTTAAATCAAATACATGAGTAAACAGGCTCAAGAAACCAAAAGCAAAAATCTAGGTGCTACTTTCTACTTTGACATGAACTCAGAGTTTTCAAGATTAAGGTTTCTAATTATACCACTCTGCCACAACTATGGACAACTCTACCACAGTTGTCCATAATGTACTCAACAGACCAAAATGGTGCAACGTCCTAAATTTTGCCACCAGGCATTTTTTGATACGTTATTAGGCACCTGTGCCTCTTCAAAAGTGAAACTTCAATTTTTACATGCATATCAAATCTGCATAGAGTTACAGCAGCAGCACCTGTCTGTGAATGCAATTCCTCTTCCATGTGGCAGTCTTCTATAAACCCAGAAACCAAATTTGAAACCATTCAATAATAATCCTATATAACTAAGAATGTTTTGAAAAGCACATCACTAACACTTTTGATATGATCACCTTCTATATCCCAAGAGCATACTGGGCTAATGCAATAGCACAGCAAATTACCTTTGCCAAGAAAATGTGCTCCTTTGTAGAGGACAATGGGGCATCCTTCCCAAATATGATAGACATTGGTTTGCTCTTCAGCATCCTGCCAGTTCAAATACTCCCAGTTTTCATAGGGAGTGTGCATTTTTTTCAAAGATATGTCACTGAGACACCCCACAAATCCTTTCTGGACTATCATCTTCATCCCTGGATAAATGGAAAATATTATTTTAAGCCAATCACCTGCAACTAAACATAAATATTAATTTATGGTTTATACACAGTTATTCTACAGTATATGTGCATGTGTGCATTGATAACCAGCCATCAATCACTTCATAAATCTAGTCTCTAAGTTAAATCCAGATTCAAGTAATAAGAAGATACTGTGTCGTAGATGCTTAGGCAGATGAATAAACTTCTAGAAGTTCCATCAGGAAGTTTTCTTTCCTTCTTTGGATGAAAAAATAGCAATTTATAGCTGCTATCTCTTTTTCTTTACTGGGGAAAAAAAATATACAGCAAGTTTTAGAGATAGCCTTCTCCTGAATGGTATTTATAGTCAATGTCATTTTGATTATTTGTTGAGGTTTGGGAGAGGCATCCTGGTTTACTTGATGAACCAGTTTTAGAACACCACATACATGTATTTCTGGGTTTAGCAAACTGAAATAAAGAGACACAGGGGAAGTGGTACTCTAGTGTACCTCACATCAAATCATCAAATAGATTGCACATACTTATCAGTCATGGGAACACAAACTTGACATCATACCAGCTTTTAGTTTTACATGAGGGGAAAAAAAAAAAAAAAGCACAAGCCTGGATATGAATCCACTGAGAACAGCTGATTGTGTACTGTTTTTGCATGCAGTCACCTCTCTTATCTGCTGGTAGAATGGCATATAGACCAAGTTTATATATGAAGATGTATGTTTATTGATTCTGTGGAAGACAGCTATGATCCAGCTCCACATAAATACAGCTGTAGAATACAGATATATTCATACACCACTGAGTTCAATGTAACAATCCCTGAAAGATCCAAACTCACACCCAAAAAGGCCAGCATCCTGACCGTGCATCCCGGTGGCATATATAACTGTGTGCTTAAAATAATAAAAATAATTTGCATGTGTATTTTGGAAAAGAATTTGGGAATCTAGAATGTAAAACATACCCATAAGTTTCTCATACCCACCCAGCTTGCTTGCAGGTTTAGAGTTCTGTATGTAAAATCAATTAAGATGTACACAGTTCTCATACCTGATTTATTGATAATGAAATCTGCTAGATGGATACTTCAATCTATCCCAAAAGATAAAACAGTACCAACTTATTTTTTATTTAAAAATATGCAAATGACTATGCAAATTATGTACTATCCTCATGTTCCTGGCACAATATCAGAACAGCCTACAGCACTGCAAAGGCAGTTAAGTCAGTGTCACTGTACAGGAGTTGTCATATAATACAGACCACAATCATACTCACCTACATCCTTCCTTACAATAGTATAACTCTGTGGAAGTCCTCCAACAAAAACTCCTGTGGTCTCACCAATAATGGTACTGCCACTAGTGGCTAAGGAAGAACCTGAACAGAATAGGTCATTATTCTTGTGTTCAATGCTTTCAACAGATTTACAACTCAATAACAGAATATTGGAGAAAAGAGGCTAATGTTAAACAATATCCTAATATTTCCCCATACACATCCTGGAAATATTTCCAGCTCTATTTTGCAAAAGGATATGAAGACAATCATATAGTCACAAGCACAAAAAGGCAAACTCCTCATACTTTGTATTAAATGCACAGGGAAAGCAGCAGTGATTTTTTTGCTGCACGGATGAAGAAGAAATACCCCGAATAATATCAAAGTAATAAAACAAAATGGAACTGAATTGATTACCTGTGTACTGCCCATCCACTGTGATGTTTCCCAGTGCTTGAATTCTTGTAGCAATTATTTGGTGCCAGCTGTTGTCGTTGTACTCTTTTCCACCATCGTTAGTTGGAGTGACTGCTACGGCAGATCCCTTTTTATTAACAGAAGAATTGGATTTAGAATATTATAAAGGTAATATTTAGAATTACACCTTACTCTCTATAACACTCTCTGATATATAATATCTAAAAATAAAGGCAGAAGTCATCTGTTTAACTTCTTGTGGAATACTGAATGATATTTAGGACTGATTTCGTCACTAAATTAACCTTCTCAAGTAATAAATGAAGGATCAAGGATCCAGATCGGTTTCTATTAAAAACAGAAAAACCTGTGAGGTTCTTCTGATAAAGTAAAGGATGAGACACAAGTTATTAAGGGCATGATGCTCAAAATTTTTTTTCTTAAGTCTCTATTTAACTACTTCATAGATTCCTGTGGCTCTGAAGTTTGATGGTCATGATGCAATGTGCCATCCACAGAGATCCAACAGGATCTCTGACTGCAGTGTCTGTCTGCAGGAAGGGAGCCAAAAAAGACATGTATTTGCAGGACAGTATGAAGATGTATATTCTGTCCCTGTTAATGTGGTATCAACCAATACCATTTGACAGCTGGCTGAATATTAGCCAGTAGTGTGCCCACGCAGTCAAGGTGGCTAATGGCATCCTGGTCTGCATCAGGAACAGCATGGCCAGCAGGACTAGGGCATTGATTGTCCACCTGTACTGGACACTGGTGAGGTATCTGAATTCTTAAAACACCTGGCAGAATTAAAATACTCTGAACACTGTGTTCAGTTTTGGGCCCCACACTGCAAAAAACCCCATTGAGGCGCTGGAGTGAGTCCAGAGAGGAACAACAGAGCTGGGGAAGCATCTGGAGAAAAAGTCCTGTGAGGGGCAGCTGAAGGAACTGGGGTTGTTTTGCCTGAAGAAGAAAAGACTCAGGGGAGACCTTATCACTCTCTACAGCTACCTGAAAGGAGGTTGCAGTGAGGTAGAGGCTGGTCTCTTCTCCCAAGTGACAAGTGATAGGAGAAGAGAAAATGGCCTCAAGTTGTGCCAGTGGAGGGTTGCCAGACATTGGAATGGGCTGTCCATGGAAGTGGTGGAGTCACTATGCCTGTAAGAGATGTGTGGATGAGGTACTGATGGACACCGATTAGTGGTGACATTAGCAGTGTTGGGTTAATGTCTGGATTTGATGATCTTAAAAGTCTTTTCAAACCTAAAAGATTCTATGATCAAAAGGACTTGAAGAGAAGAGATAATACCTTTATAAAAGAAAAATCATACCAAAAGATTCGGGCGGGCGGGGGGGAGAGGGGAAAAGGTAATTATTGAGGACTTTTTTGCTGATTTACAGTTTTACACAGACTGTTGTAAAAATGTTTTTAGATTTAACTAGAATTTCTACCTGGTTTTATGAAAACAAAAGAAGTATAGTAATCTGAGGGGGTGAATTTATAGACATCCATGACAAAATGCAGAGAAATCTTTTCTGAATTGCTGAGTAAGAGGAATATAGCAGATGTGGTTGCCAAACCAAATCTCAAGACTAAACAAGAAAAATGAATATCATAAATTCATATAAAGATGCAATAAAAATAAAACTAATTTATTTCAAGAATTTTCCTGAGTTTTATATCCAAATAATCTTCTAACTTCCCAGTAATACCCACAGCATTTTCTCAGTGTTTTATACTGTTCTTGAACCATCTGGGAACTCAGAGTCATCCTGTTGAATGCACAGAATACGATTGTCCTAAGTAGCAGGAATCTTGCATAGACACTACACAATATTAAAGAATCATAACCTCTGCAGTTACTTTGTGACTTCGGACAGGCTTCAAAAAAACAATTTAAAAAAAAAAAAAAGTAGAAGAAAAAAAAAATTTCCTTATAATATGAAGGTCTAGCTTATTACTTTGCAGTACAAAACCAGACAGTTCAGAATTTTGTTTTTGCAGATCTTCCAATACTCTTTCTGGCTCAAGGACCTTAGAGTTATGCATATGAAGGAAACCTGTTGATAAAAACAACTGCCTATTGTGAATAATAATAAAACCCTCTTGTAAAAATTTAGTATTCTGCCATTAGCGATGTGTATCAATTAGAAAATGCTTGGCAGCATACAGATTTATGAATGCAGTATACATTTTACAGTACATTTAGAACTGGGAAGTGTCAGTGTGAATCTTATGTATGAAAATACATATGATGTGTACACATGTACATGATTACAGAAAAAATAATTCTCCATGAATATTTACAGCATGTTTCCTATTCCATTCAGCCAACGTCTTAGTAGTGAGGCATTTTTTACCGTCCTATATCCCATGATAACAATACGAAGTGTATATATCCTTACATACTAATGTGCATTTCTTCATATACTATTTTTTATTGTCTTCTCTCCTATTTCAACATTTTAATATTTTACAAACACACATTTCATTATCATAGTTTAATAATTAAAACCAGAACTGGTGTCATGCCCAATTAATGTGCCCTGGTAGCATGCCCATTAGTTTTTCCATTAGTGAATTCAACAATACTAATGGGATTACTAGCATGGGATGCTAATTGGGCGTGACATAAGAAACTGGCTTACTTCTTAGCATACCCTTGCTAATGATGAAATTAATGAGCATTTTATTAAATGCTGTCTCATCAAAGTGTACTTAGTTAGCGTTAAAATTGTTACAAACGATGCTGCATTCTAAAGATCAGGTGCCTGAATAAGTGGTTCTTCATATTATGTTTGGCAACAGTCTAGAGCATTAACAGTTTTATACATCAGAAACCACATTTATTTGTAGGCAATTCAATCTGGGACCACACAACCATATGTGCTAACCTGTGCTTAATTTCAGGGGAGAAAAAAACAAAAGAGAGTGTTTAGGGCTTAACATATACTGCATTGGAGGCCTCTGTATCACATTTTATCATGAACTACCTGAGTAGCTCTGTGATCACATTCAAATATCCTGTTGTGAAATGGCTCATTATATGTTTTGGAAATGACACAGAGGGAACCAAATCTGGATTCTTTTACTGAGCCATACAATAAGTCTTAATTTTTAGTAGCTGTCTGATAATTAAGTAAATATGAATCTTTGTGGCTCTTGATGCTCACGTTTACATTCGTGAAAATACATAGAAACATCACAAATATGGATCCTCAAAAGTGTTGTCTAGGAGACAAAGTCTGAACATAACTACACTTCCTGCAGTCAAATCCTTTCAATGCCCAACCTCCTACCACTGAGAAGGTGAACAAGTACTGAAGCTTTGCCAATGAAGGCATAGTTGGTATTAATAAATAGGTATTCTCCATCTTCCTTTTTTGGGGAATAACAGCTCACTCTAAAACTACTACTTCAGCCTCTGCACAAATCACAGGCAACAAGGTATTCCAACAAGGTATCTGGTATTCCTCCTTTTTTTGCTGTAAAGTTTAAGAAATGGATCATCATCCAAAATGGAAGACCTAGATTTAATTCCCTCCACACTGTGAGAAGAATCCTGATACTCTGTCCTCAGACTGTCCTAATCACTAGGGAAAAAGGTGCTCCAGACTGGCCTTAAATTTCTACTGTCAGTTATTTGACTTTGTATAAAATATTCCTTGGGAAAAAGTACAAGTGACCTGTAGCCACTGAAAGATAACAATAAATTTAAGCTTGTTTAGGAGTGGTTGTAGAGTCATTATGAGGAGAAGAAACACGACAGACAGCTGAAGGTTTGCCGGCACACTGTGTTTGGAGGAAGGTCTATCAAACAATTTGATTACCCAGAGAAGACTGAGGAAGACGTATGTTAGCAAAAAAAACTCATGCTTCCTGGACCATAAGTAGAAACCTATAAAGAGTGACAGTAGCAAAATGAGGAAGGAAAAAAAGGCAGCTAGACAACACAAAAGAGGGACAAAAGAGATGGTCAAGCAACAGCTAGATGAAAGGTGGTGGACATAAAAACGAGAGAAGTATGAACGGACAGGAAGAAAAGGATTTGAAATTAATGCTTAGAGAAGGAAGAAGTTAGACTGCTGAAGACTTGGCAGGGCTATCCCCAGAGTAGATACAACAAAGAGAAAATGTGCTACTGATCATGAGCAAAGATACATACCAGAATCCTGAAAAGGAACTAGGGCTAAAAATAATTAACCTGTGACAGGACACAGCTGGAAGGGATCACACAATATTACACCATGCTGCTCTAGATAAAAAGCACCAGAGACACAAGTGTCATCAAAAAGAATTTTTGCCATTTTAAGAGAAGAGCACAAAGGCAGGGCCACAAATGCTTATGCTATATGCCACAACAATAATTAGAGAAAACAATGCATATAACCTGGTTAGGAAACCACATGATATCAATAGGTAGTAATTAAGCATTTGCACATCAATGCAAACTGTGCTACACAATGAAGGAATAAGAATTGTTGCTACAGAATAAGACACCTGATGTTATATGATAGAAATGGCAAATAATGTCAAAAGCAAAAAAAGAACCAAGCTATGTAGAAAACATAGAAACAAAGGTAAAGGTAATGAGGCAGCACAGCATATTAAGGATACAGAAGAGTGAAAAAAATTCATAATTGAAATTTTCAGAGGTAAAAGTTTTTGAAAAGTATAATACAAGAAACATTGATGTAGACCACCGTACCCTACTTCTGAATCTCAGAATGTACAGGAATCTCTTCCACATTATTAATGAGAAATTAGAAATCATTAGCTTTCATGATAATAAATCAAATGTTAAGACCTACACTACTCCTGAATGTCTTGAATGACAGGTGTTTTTTCCTATTAACAGTCACTGAAGCAGCAATATAGGCTATTTTAGACTTTATAAGACGATGAGACAATGGGAAAGTGATGATCCTAAAAATCAACATGGGACAGAGTTGTCTGATTCAAATGAAACTGGAAAACAGACAAAGATATATTCATGAACAAGTAATTTTTTTAAAATTCAAGATAGCAACTACTGAAAATATTAGCTGAACTGAGAAGCTTTAGGGACTGAATAGGGATGAGACCTGTATTTTTTACAGTTAAAAGACAGGCTAAAAAGAAAAACAAACAAACAAACCACTCAAATCAGCCACTCTCCCACCTGTCCCCTTTCCTCCCCATCCCCAAATACTGTGATTGAAAACAAATACAACACCTTCTAGGGAATGAGTCCAGCCAAGCTGAAGAAGGAGCAAATCTGCAAGGAGGACTAGGAATATTGTCTGAAGCACTAGAATGCTAGTTGAAAAATACCCACACTCATTAAAACAAGCCACCAAAAAAAAAAAAAAAATCAAACTATTACACCCAAAAACATCTTGCAAAGGAAATGTAGTTAAGGGAAGGTATACGTGTAAAATGGGGATGAGGGCAATGTTAACACCAATGGTACGCATGGTCACAAAAACTGAACTACACACTGATTCAGTTTGCAACAAGGAAAAGAAGACAAAGTAAGTGCAGTAGAAATAATAGAAATTTATATCCTGGGATCAGAAGCAGATCTAATGTTTCCTAGCACAGGGGTCGCCTATACACTAGCCCCTGTGCAGCACCATGCCTCCTCTACAGATTCTCCAAAGCTGAAGAGGAGCTTCACCATCCCACAACACCTCTGCATGTTCATGGGGCACCAGTGCCTTGACCATGGAAGAACTCAGGAAGCAAAGGTTAACAGTGAATCGTCAAATCTCTAAATCCCCACCATTTTATACCATTAAGCATTTCTGTTAACTCCCCAGAGCAGTGGGGAGAATACCAATCACATGATTAGACACTGATGGGTGACAGAAGATATGGCTGATAGCGACTGGGCCCTCCAGCAACACCGAAGCAGCTGTAACTTTACAAAAAGGCTGCACATATATGGTTACATATGATACCACAGTCTACCAATATCATTGGAAAACCCAATAAGAAGGTGCAGTTTATTGCATATTTATGAAATATGAGAGAGTCTGTAATGGTTTTTATTCCATGAGGAGATCCAATTTTGGGGTGCAGAGAACAGAAAACACCCAAACAGTAATGCAAGGAATGTGTCATTGTGGAATTTATTTGTTAATATTTCCCTCATTATTTATGTCTTTGTTTTGTCATTATTACTAGAACTGACAGACTACTTTCACCACATTAATAGCAACACACCAGTTTCAGTAGGAAAAGATAGCCTCAGGATGGGAGGCTTAAAAGTAATAAACTAAAAACATATATAACCTTTATTTGCTAATTCAAAAACTAGTTCAGACCACCTTTGAAATCTTGGTACTTTGTGCTGTAGTGGTGTTTGGTGGTACTACCAAAAAACCCAGCTCACAAAAAATGCAAAAATAAAGTCATGAGTTGTGGCAACATAACAAAGAATGAGCAAAGCCTTAGTGTTTCAATGTTTCTCTCCCCAAAATCTCCAGTTAACTAAGAGTTCTGAAGTCAGGTAACTTGTAACAGGAATACAAAATAAATTAAATAAAAGGTCAGTATGTAAAGAAGTACTGAAAGGAATAATGTAAGCTATTTTTATAGTACCCCGTCTTTTGTTGTACCTGTGGATCAAAAAGAAAGTAAGGACGCCCACTCCTCAGTTGAAGTGCAACATATTCCTCTTGATTCCCAGGTGATGCAGAGAAAAAAATCAAGCCATCGGGTTCCTGGGTTCTAAATTTCACTTTAATACCTGGTTGGAAAAAGCAAGCAGATGGTTAATGCCAAACACGCTTCGTATGCATTCTAACAGTGTAATAACAAACAAAAAATTGTTTTAAAAAAGGCAGTAAAACAGCAAACCAAAATCATAGAAGTTCTGATTCACCTAAAACCCTTGTCAGTCGTTGCAGGAGAAACTTTAATAGTCCAGACTGAATCAACCTTTGGGAGAAATTTCTGTGATTTCAGAGATTCCACTTGTCCCTTAACATTTCTATTGTTAAAGTAGAAATGAGATTTGTGCATAGGAGGATTTCTTGGAAGAACAGCGGGGGTTTCATTCTGATAGGTAGTAGGTAGATAGACCCATAGACAGACAGACACACTTATTTGTATGTTAACTTATGTATATTCTTTTATAAATACATGTATTTAAGAGTACAAAGAATGCCTGAGAAAGAACAGAACAAGTTTTAACAAAAATAGAAAATATCCCAAGGAATAATCAATGAACTAAACCTAATTAAGAACTTTCTAGATCATTATCAATAGTCCTCCATTTGGCTTCTGATAAAATATTCTCAGCACACAAAATGTCATTCAAATGACATTAAAAAAAAAGGTGTGGGTTTTTTACATTACTTTTTACAATAAATAAAATATCAAAACAACAAGCTAATTACACGGTTTGTAAATATTGCAATGTTTTTATCCATGGTATAAGCTTCCTTAGGAACTATCTAAGGACACATTAATAAAGCAATTCATAAATTATGCAACCAGTTTCGAGAAGTATAATTATGAATAAGTAAGTTTTGGATAACCACCAATCTTTTATGACTATAATGCCTTTCTTTTAAGCTATCTCCTGGAACATTATTTTACAGAAACAAATAACATTACAAAAATCATGTACCCAATTCGGCCCAACTTTTCTAACATACAAATCCAGATATTGCAGGCTGAGTCTGTGATGGAGCCATGCCTTTACTGTACCGGGTTTTGGTTTTTTTTTTTTCATGAAGAGAAATGAAAAGGGCAGCAATAGCAACTTCAGCCTGTACTATACACTTCCATGACAATTCTACACAAAATGCCTTTTACATACAAGATAATTTATTGGGTTTTACACAACTCCATCAAACCATTCAGTCTTTTCACACACATTTTCACTGTCTTATGTCAGGCAGAATATAGTAAGTGTCAAATTTTTTTCCTGTAGAGAGTGTCTGTATTTTTAAAAAATTAAAAGTTGTAATTCAAATACAAATTCATACTAGAACCTGCCTGTTATTTACCTATACCCATAAGAAATATCCTTTGACCCCATTTCCTAATCACATCAATGTTTTCATGCAAATCACATGATGAACTCACAGATATGAAACATACTCTCTAGGCAATGAAAATCAGTCATGCTATTAAATACTTGCAAAAAGCAGTTGTACGTAAGTCACACCCAGCAAGTAAAAAAATCAACAGTCCATATTTAAGGAAAAGAATAGCTTTGCCTGGTTCAGCAATAACCACTACTGCTCTACTTTGAAGTTTCAGGTATTCCAGAAATCCCATTCAGATTTGTAACAGGTAACCGCTAGGTGTATGTCATTTTTCTGCCTTACTCATACTGAGCACCACAAATGGATTTTAGTTAACCTGAACACAGAGAGAAAGCTTTCCTGAGAAAATCTTCAAAGTTTCAAAAGAACTTGAAACCCACACTGTGTCACCCAAAAAACTTTCTTTTTTGTTCTTTTTTTGGGGTGGGGATATTTTGCAAGAAAGTTTCTCAGAGACTTGTGTCTACTATTTCAGTCTTCATGTCTAAAACCTTAACTTCAACGTTAAATATAACACACAAATAGAAATGTAAACAAGACAGTGACATCGCAATTACTTCTGTAATTTGTCATGTACGGAAACTGCATCTCAGCCACACTACCGAGACTACTAAATCTTGGATGGAAAATATGACCATCTGTGGGGCATAGTAGGAATGTACTTTGTATCAACTGAATCTTGCATTGCAATTCAAGAATCCACCTAACAGGCCTGTTCATTTGACAAAAATGATTAGTCCACAAGGAGTGGTTATCATTTCTGGGGTAAAACACAACAGGAAGTTCTACTGCAAATTAAACATTAATGTATGTCATTCAACTAAAATCTTTAATTCCACTTCAAATTATAGCTGCAACTGGAGAAGCTGCCAGAATTCGTTTAATTATAAATAAAGAAATTTCCTCCATTTCTGTAATTGAATTTCTTTAATTATAATGGCATTGTAAAACACATAATAACAAGCATTGCATACAGTGAACACGAAAGACAAAAAGAATACACAGTAATAGAAGGACAAGTAAAATAGGTTACTAATATTAATATTTTAAGTCATCTGTTAGGGCAGACTAACCTTCTGTCGGGTTCTACATAGTTTCAATTTATGCAGAAGTGGATTGTTATTAGATTTTTATCCTAGTTTCAAAGATGGCACATGAGGGTTTGTAGAGGAGTGAGGATGTGGGTGAACAATGTGGGCATTTTAAAGGTAGTCACCTGAGAAGCCATGTCAGCATGCTACCCTGTGAGCACCCACAGTGTTGAGAGTTCCTTTTACTAACAGGCTGATATTAAAAGTAAAAAGATAGACTATTACTATAATGTCAGATGAGTCAGAACGCAGTTTTTTGTCTAACTCAAAATGCATATAGAGCAATTTTTATACTACATCTTTGCTTTCTAAAATTTTCTAGATTCGCTAAATTTGCAAATTTAGCAAGTCTGAGAACTTCAGCAAGGTTTCATATTCAGATTCACAAGTGGATTCATATTCTTCTGGCACAATTCAATATGGCAACTTGCAAGATCTGCACAGTAGTATTTAACAGGCAAGAATGTGCTTTTGAGAGGTTGGCTGCAGTTTTGGCTTAAAGCAAGTTTAGAGAAAAATGGGATTGAGTTTTGTAGATGCAGTTGGTAGTCAGGGGGAAAATACTAATAAATTAGAGCGGCTCCAAGACTAGCATAATATATACTAATAATTTATAATCATTACTGCGATAAAATTCACTCCTAACACTAAACATTTTCTCTTGCAAAGGAAGAAGTTTAAAATAGGTTTTGTTTGACTAAGAAACTATTCACCCAAAACTTTATTCACCTAAAGAGGTTCTGCTTCCTGTGAAACATCTTTCCAGTTAACTGAATTGAATTTCAGTAATTAAAAACAAACAAACACACACATAACCACCAGCATTTCAAAATACCAAAAAATTCACAGTGCTCCAAAAATATCTTTTGACTTTTTGTAATCTCAGGGAGAATGTAGACAGAAGGGCAAGGTAATTGAATTGAAGACATCTTTTACAGTAACAGCTAAGAGATTTCAGCAAAGTGATCTGCTTAAAGCTAACCTCTTTGTCCCATGTACTCAGCTAAAAAACCTGTAAGGTACCTTTCTCTACAACTGGATGTTCAGAGTCCATCTCAAAATAGCCAAGAAATACAAGTTATTAGACTCATTAAATACACAGAAGTTTCCACAAAAGTCCCATGCCTCATCACCAAAACCTATATATCAACACATGAACAAATTTGTCCAAAGTCTCAAGAACAGACACATAAACGTATTTCCAGCCTGGATGCGGCCAGCAAGAATAGTGTTAGTTTAATTTTCATAAATACATACATCCCAACTCATATGCCTAATATTAAAAAGTAATAATAATAGTTAGATACTCTAGCGTATTATGAATATTTTCTTTGTGGAGTTAGGAAATCGTAATAGGAAAACAGTGTACATTATAACTGGAAATTATAAAAATACCAAACCTGCCTAATATCTGGAAAATCAGAAAGCATTATTAGAAATTAATTTTGCATAATCTGGGAAGCACATCCACTTTCAGTGCAATTTCTCCCAGAACTGTACAATTCTGCAAATACAATTTGCATTGCCATTCTACTTATACCATAATATGAAACGGTGTAAATAATTATATAATTGTACATTCCAGTCAAATGAACATAAAACTGTTGGCAAAGAAAGTGATCTCTTTATGCTTAGTAAAGCCCTTGTTTGTTCATAACACCAACTAAAATAAAAAGAAATTGTATATAAAATTTTGCCTACAGCTTTAGGCTCCCTGCAATCCCTTCAGTATGAAAAATATTAAAGTGTTTGCTTAACATTAAGACTGTGTACAAATCCTTTTGCCTAATCAAAGTGCATTTTCCCAGATAAATTATAAAACAAAATGTGTTTTTAACTGGGGAGGGGATAGACAGGGAGTAAAACCTTAAGTTTACTACACACTTCCATTGAATTAGTATTTAGTCATTCTCTCCGACAAAGTGATTCTGCATGCTCCATGTCATTACAATATCTAAAGCATGTTTTAAACCATGTTTTTTATAAGAAAACGCACCTTCCTAAAAAATGAGAAGGGAGACTTCACAAAAAATGGATGAATATTTAAGGTAGTTTCACATAACGGACAGTGGAATTGGAGGAAAACAAGGAACTCTGAGAACACTTTCCTGGGCATACCCATTAAGATCCTCCGCTGAATACAAGGCATTCTGCCCACTTTGTGATAGCCTATAGCTTTCTAGATTTTGTTGAGAGAAGAAGCTGGAAAGTATTCTTCCCAAATCTGTCCAACTTCTTTTTTTGGTTTTGGTACGGGAACATCTTTTACTGTTACCTTAATGTGTTTGAAAATATTTTCAAAGCTTATCATCACAAACATTACACTGAGTTAATAATTCCACTGATGAGGTAAATGCCATTAATTTATAAGTTGTGTTAGTTTTTTAGTAAAAATTTAAAATATATACCTAAAAGTCATATAGATATGTCCATATACATATGTGCACACATACATATATTTGTACACACAAATGCACAAAAATAATTTTCCCAAATATTTTCAAACTGCATCTGGTGTGTCCATTGGCAGGTCAGCAGCCCCTTTTCATTTGTGGCAATAGAAAACCAGGAGAAGCTAAAATTCCATTCTTTTCAAAATTAGACTGTACAAAACCCCCATATACTGAAAAAGTCTAACTCTATTCAGAATTACACAATTCAAAGACTTTTACTTATATACTCTTAATATCTCAAACTGCTAAAAAGCTAAGTCAAACTAAAAGGTTGAACATGCATAAACTCAGAATACGATGAGTGAATGAAAATGGGAAGTATGTAACATCTCTTGTGGAAACCAACTATCAGGCAAAACCCCAAATTCTCTTGATGAAAGCTGAGTATTACTTTTACACTGAAATGACTAATTTGATACCTGTTTTTTCTTATTTTGCTTGCTACCCCATTATACCCACTACTGGTAAAACAAACAGGACATTTTAGCTTTAATCTTCTTACTACATAACCTAAATAACTTCAGTCATGTTTGCATTAATGCTGCATTAATCATGTTGTTGCGTATTAATGAGTTTTCAGGCTATGCTAATTACTGTCATAGATTCTGCAGCAGCCCATTAAATATACAAATTACAGAATTAAAGAGCCAGAGCTCTTCATGATTAATCTTTAAATGGAGAAAAACTAATGATGTCTGTACAAAGTTTCTCTCCACTTTTGGCTGACTGAGCCCAATGAACAATCAATTAGAGTATTTGAAGAATAAGAATACGGCACATACTAAAAGATTTGTTATGCTGTTATTCTATGCAGAAGACACACATTTATAAGTCTCTATCAAATGGACTTCCGTAACATATTCCAGTCTTTAAGGTCTCACGAAATGTTGCACGGGAGTAAAAGCTATAGGATATTCCAATTCGTTATTGCATACTCATTGGAAGTTGCTGGTTCCATATGAATATAGTAAATCAATCTTCTCCTTTTAGCAAGGACACAAGTCCTGCTAGTCCCTAGTAAGAAAGATTTACAGCAAACCTTGGTGAAAAGAAAGCTAAGGTAAGTTTAAAGTCATTTGATAAGATTTGATGTATTAGTAGCCCTTTTTCCCCCCACTTATAGAGTGATCCTTTTTCAGGAATAGTGTAATACCTAGTAGTTAAATCAAGAGATTCAAAATTTGGAGACCTTGAGCCTGTACTCAGCCAATGACTGAGGTATGTCAACCAAGAGCCATCATTTAAACCCCTGCCTCCATATTCCTTCCTGAAGAATGTTGCCAAATATCACTTGTGTGACTTCTGCAATGTTTGAAAAATTCATTATTGTTTGGTTCTCTATAGCCTTAAAATATATATAAAATGAGAGAAATGTCCACATGTATTCAGAAAAATTACCTAGACACTAGGCATTTTCTGAAATTTGAGAAACACTAATATATCCATCAAGGGTATTAGCTTAGACTTCTCCAAATAGTTCATATCATGCAGAACATCACAAGACTTTCCTAAAGAGCACATTCCCAGTCTATTTTAATATTACTCTGCACATCAATAGTTGGAGTTTAGAATTAACTGGACCATTCCAGACCGGCCCAATCTGTTCTTTATGCCATGCAAAACAATTAATAAACCATACTTTAAACATTAAAAATTGGTTCTTTAAAAAAAAAAAAAAAAATCCTGCTCAGAGCAAGATTGATCCTGGCGTGAGAATACTCACATATGAAGATAAAGTGAATAAGACTGGGTTGCTGCACTTAATGCACAAGGAAAAGGACATAAAAACAAGGGTATCAGAATGTCTAGGAAAAGCAGGGGGAGCAGAGCAGCTTTCCAACACATGTTCATCACTGACCGCATTCAAGGGAAGTAAAGGGTACGAAGCCCAAAGCAAAGATGTAAAGTAGCTGTGAAAAAGTACAACTCCTTAGAGAGGAGAGAAACATAATTAGGACAATCTGCAAAATATTGACACAAGAGGTATCTGAGAGTTTAGCAAGACCCAAAAGGAACTGGACAGTCTGACTACCCAGATTTATCTAAACAAATGAAGGGCCTCAGAAAACCATATGTGAGGGAACAGGGTGAAGTCTGATATGGAGATGCTGAAGATAAATGGTATCTATTAGCATTCCTCTGCCATTAGAGTTGACATCGAGTTGTTTGCACAGACCTTTAAAACAATACAATAATTAAAGAAACTAGTGTCCTGACTCAAATGAATTCATTAAGCAAGTCTAGGAACAGAATTCATACCTTGTCTTCTTGTCTTCATACCTTGTGTATGTTGGGACAGTATACGACAAGCCTACATCTAAACCAGTATTGTTTTTTCAGAGCACAGCTACCAGAGTAGAAATAACAACTGAATAATCTTGGAACTCCAGGAGTCAAGTCCTGCTTGGGATAAGGATCAGCTGCAAGTTTGTGTCTGTGCTGCTTTTAATATTGAAGTGAAATACAAACAAAGAGACCAATATTCAGGTAATGCTTTCTTTGGTGTTATTATCTAACTTGAACAAAATTTGAGAAA
The DNA here is from genome assembly GCF_000690775.1 of Eurypyga helias. Taxonomy (NCBI): domain Eukaryota; kingdom Metazoa; phylum Chordata; class Aves; order Eurypygiformes; family Eurypygidae; genus Eurypyga; species Eurypyga helias. The sequence goes on from NW_010236525.1 coordinate 282,767, forward strand.
AATTTTACTCAAATATGGCCTCTCTCAAACAATACCTGTAATGTTAATGTTTATTTTTATTTATTTACCTTTACATAGGCTAGAAGGAAGTGCAACAGACACTGAATTTGTAAGAAAAGGAAGAAAAAGTTTCTAGGACTAAGAGTCCTTTATAAGCAATTTCATGAAATAATTGAGCCTATGATATTTAAAGTATGGAAATAGAGGCAAGCATTCACCTTCATTTCAGGATAAATTCTTCAGAGAAAGAACTGTATTCTGTTACCCGTATGTGAATTAGTGCATAAAAAAGGTCATCTTATGCAACAAGAGGAAGGTGGGAGAGGCTTCTAGGTGTTAATGCAATGCACATCATAATTACTAGAAATATGATGACAAGAAGAATCACTTCAAAGATTTACAACAGTGCAGTCTATGAAAGGTCAACATCACAGTGAAACCAGAAACGAGCTGGAGGTCAGTAGTCATAAATAGCACTTCAATTATAAGCATTAAGTTAGTGTTTCCAGCAGTAGTATAAATGTAACACTGCACAGAGAGCAATTTAACTGATCAAGGGAAAAGAGTAAGACTAGAACTGGGTAAAATGCAAATACATCAAAATTAAAGTCAGTGTAATGATCTGAATCATGGCAAATTTAGACAACAGAGCAATAGCCAAGACGGAATTTCATCACACAGCATCACAGAAGCTGGAAGCACAATAAGGTGGAAATCCTGCAGCAAGAAGATTATTGATTAGACAGTGTACATACAGAACAGAAGAATAACTAAAATAAGCTAATGAGTGTCTTGAGGAATACTACAGGACAAGAAGGGAAATGTAACAAGGAAGAAAAAAAACCCCAACCTTTTAGACAGAAATACAACACCACAGACCAAACACTTAGCAAAAAGCATAGTTTCAAGTTACAAGCTCAGCAACAAATGCTACTGGTGGTAGAACTGAAAACAACAACAAAAAAAAAACCCCACACATATCCAACTTAATGCAGAGTTTTAAGGTAGACCAATAAACTGTAAAAAAACCTGCTAAATTAAGAAATAAGTAAAAGGATTACATAAAATTTTAATCTAGTAACATTAGTGTCAGTATTTCCTCTGACTACTACGGACATATGACCTTTTCCAGAGGAAGCCTAAAGCTGGTTTAATTTGCAAGTACTAAGTTCACAAAAGGATTTCAATAGAACGTTCAGGTGCAAATTTTATAGATAGATAGCAAACTCGTTTTTCTCATGTTTACAAGGGGGTGTGCTAGATACACCATGACACACCAGCTGACAGTGAACAATTATTTCCTCAGCCTCCCTCAGTGTAGGTAATTGCAAAGGTTCACTCATCGCTTTCGAAGACCTAATGGAAGCACACCTTGAAAGTGCAACAGGTTCTGCTTTGAAAGAGTTACTATTGCATTACATTTTCTTCTGCTTTCCATGTGCCTCTGTACCCAGGATCTGCACACTCTGTAAATTAAGTGCTTTGTGGGATTTGGCATGAGATGTTCCCAGAAAACACATTTTAAGACTCTGTAGCATTTACAAAGAGTATTTTACTTAGAATATCATCCACAGCTACCAGAACACTGTCTGAAACACCTCAGGTTCAGTTTCAGTGAAAGTATCACCTTTACAGATCAGGACGAAGTGGTAATCGAAAAGTTCAGTCCAACCTCTCTTACACTGGACAGGTTAAGGTTAGCTGTGATCCTGAAAGGTGGCCTTGGCCTTGCTGTCTTTAAATGGCCATGTGATTAGAGGCACAAAAGTTAACAGGATAAGGCCAACGTGCTGACTCTGTTACTGTAAAAGTAAACTACTATGCACAATCTACAACATGCAGAAAACAGAAGCAACTGCTGCGTGGGAAGTTGAGAAACCCAGCAATTTTCTCTTAGAAATTACTTTAGCATATGTATGACCCCTGCTTACTCTCACTAATGTTTCGAAATGCACAGACGGAAGAATTTATCATGCTTATGGCAGTCAAAATCCCTGGACTGTTTTTAAAAACAGAACTAGGGAAGGAGGGGAGAACCACCTGTACTAGTTGCTCAGCTGCTGTTATGGTTTCCTTTTCCTTTCATGGTGGGTCACCACTAAGTATATGACCCAATCAAACAGGGAACTTTATGTTATACATCAAAGCCATATTCACCAAATTCACCAGCCTTCTCTGCTCTGCCCAGCTTCTGTAAAGAACGTGTCACAGAAAACGTGACCCAGTGCAGTAAGCCAGCTGTAGAGGTTTCAGCATCAATTTGTAGTCTGGCTTATTCCCAAGAATCAAACCCCTGCACTAACTCTAAGAGTTAAGCACATACAGAAGCAAAACTAGCATGGCATTTATCTATCAGCTGAATAATTGCACACTATGAAATACTTTCAGAGTGATAAATGCAACTCAAACCCTTCACCTCCTGTGTTTTTTAGAAAAACAATAGAGTGGTATGCGGTGGACCTGGAAAAAACTCCTGCACTACATCAGTAATACCGTAAATGTGCCAAATAGACCTCACAGGGGATAGATATAGCCAGGTATTATGCTAAGTCCCATGTGTGGTCAGCTACCTGGGCAACTGGGATAGTGCATAATGCTGGCAGAGGAACATAGAGGTAACATCCTCCTCAAACCCAGGTGGGCTGGATGCTCTTCAGCTGAGGACTTCAGCGTGTCAGGATGCAAATGAAAACTTAACAAGCCAACTGATACATAAAAACACCACCAGCAGTGATATCTGTTCATGTTTCAGTGCATTTTTCCGTGTAGAGTAAGGAGTTCATGATTTTCTCATGAGTCTAATCAATTAGTGGAAGAAACTAAGTATACATCTGAATCCTGAAAAATATCTGTTGGTGCTATCAGTAGAAAAGGTGATCCAGAAATAAGTATGAACAGACATTTCAATGGTATGAATAGCCACGTAACTCAAGCTGTAGGGGCTTAAATAAAGGGCACAATTTACACAAAGATTCAACTTTCACAGTGATGAATATAGAAAACGATAATGACAGAAAATTTATATAGCACATGACACTTTACTAAATACTGTCATAATTCTGTTTCCCCAATTAAGTTAAATTGCAACACTCAACAGGGAGTAAATCAAACTGCCAAGGCACAAGGATTAAAAAAATAACTTCCATAAAATTTCCCTTTGCCGCCTTCCATGTATTTGTAGTTGATCCTATCTTACACTCAGAATACAGATTCTCTAGGTTAGAGACAGTCAACTTTTTGTTCCTAATACAAAAGAGACAGGTAATGATTTAAAATTGAACTAATTTTATTAATCAAAATAAAAAGAGATGACAATATTGAAAATACTTTCCTTAAGAATTTCTTTCACATAGAATGATGTCATTTAGCCTCCATATATTGTGATATTTTCAGGCAGTTATTGATTGATCCTATGTCATCTTTTCAGAATTTTAATTCCTTATGGGATTCTTGAATTAAAGACCACTTTGCTGTAGCCTGCCTTTGTGTTGATTTTTACATTATTGCTTAGAGCATGAGTGATTACAGAATATATGACTGACTAATTCTGAATGATGGTAATAAGGAAATTCTCCTTCTGCAAAATTCACTGATAATTTTTTCTTTCTTCTCCCTCTCCCTTTCTCTCAAAGTATGAGACTTTCTGCAACACAGAAAATCATGATTGATTACAATATTCCAATAGATTAACTCAAAAAGTGGGTGATTGTACATAGAATGTTACTAAGAACTACAAGGCTTTATATTCTTTTGTTTCCAGTGGGATCATTTTTATATCTTTACCACTTGTAATGCCTCATAGAATGACACCCATATTCAAAACAAAACAATAAGCAACAGTCCTTGCCCATGTGCCATAACAATAGCTCCAAGTCACTTTTTTTTCTGTCCCCTGTGTTGCCTGAGGATTCAGATGACAGCCAGCTACTTTTAACTCCCAGATTATTTTTAAGTTTTGCTTGCAATGCTAGGGCAGTGTAAGGGAAAGGGGAAAAAATTACTCACCTCATCCGTAAGAATGCAAAACCCTAATTTATAGATGCACTAAATAAAAAAGCCTCTACATTAAAATTCAATCTCAACTGTGTTTTGCTACAGAGTGAACTGTGTAATTGCAGCAGCAAGGCATGTCTGGAGTAGAACGGCATAGCCTTAGAGGAAAGCTGGCCAACGGCTCCTGAACGTCAAGTGGCTCTCGGCTATGCCAGTGCAGGAACGCTGCCGCTGCAATCAAGTGGCTAGCAGCAGGGCTTTCGGGAACCAAGACTGCCAGTTAACCCAGATCTCAAACTGCTGTAGAAAGTATTGGACTACCAAGGCTGACTCCAGAGCACCCTGAAACTTTATACCCAGTCCAGCCCTGTCCCATAGTAAGAGCTCTGTGGAGCGACTGCTTGTGAACTATTAACTTATTCCTCCCATAATATGCAGGAGGAATTCTGAGGCTCTTAGGTGTCGGAAGATGTCAGTCGGTGGCTTACAAAGCCAGGAGAAATGGGCATTTCTGCCCTAAAGCAACCCTGAGCACTGGCCATTTCTCAGGCTGGCTGCAGTTGGTGGTCACTTTGCAATTCTGCAGGAGTACCGCGTTGCCCTGATTTCCACCTCTGACATTTCCCTGGCCCCTTCCTGCCAGTGTGAAAGGCAGAAGGTCTGGCACACCACCAATTATGCAGTCTTTGCTTCACCCAACATTCCCATTCAGCTTGTTTTTCCCCCTTAGTGCATGCAGCTCAGTAGCATAACCAAGTTTACACAAGAATACCCTAATTTTTTGAAAATTAATGATGCTAACGTGATGATCTAACATGGTTTTGGAATAAGTAGCTCAGATTGGCATATTTCACTCACTGAATTAGAAAAATTTGTGAGAAAAAATATAAAACAGAAGAAACATTAAGGAATCTTAAAAGAGGAAAAGAAATGCAAGAAACTTAAATTTGCGTTAGAGAGCAGAGGCAGTGTCTTTATAATACATTTCATCTTTTAAAAATACTTAGAAAGAATTGCAAAACATAATAATTAAATGTGCAAATTGTTTGTAAAGGAACTCACCCTGAATAGTAGTGGAAAGTTTCATGGAAGAGATCACTTCTCACAAGATAAAACTTGCTATTTTCCTTCTACAATACAGTTGGTCTTCTCAGTGGTAGTCATTCTCAAAAATGCTTATCCCCCAACCCTGCCTTGAATCTTCCCAACAAGGTTTCACCCTAGTTCCACAACCGACTTAATAATTTATTTCTGACTCAAAAGATATTACCTGGGATAGTTGTACCTGCCAGTCTAGCCTTCGTTTTGTTCATCTAATTATGAAGGTTGATGGGAACAAAGACTGTAATTTGTGTAAATAGATTCCCCCTCCTCCCTCCCTGTCTCTGCAGCAAGTCACTGAATGACTTGAAAATGCATAAAATAAAATCCCCCAAGGGCTAAAACTCCACTACACCAGAATTCCCACTATTTACTATGGAAGAAAGACAATGTATTCTGTCAGTGGTGGCACCTCTGCTGGTGAAGTTTCATTTTTAGTAAATCAAGAAACTTTTAAAGTAAACCAGAATAAAAGAGTACACTTAATTACCAAGCCGGAAAAAATATGACGCTATTTACTATTTAACCATTTTTTTTTCTTTACTCAGGAGAAAATATGACACCCTCCACTCAGCATCAGTTGTTCTAACTTTCAGTATGCTAAAATAACAATACTAAGCCCAATTTACATCCATGTAAGCACGCTAAGAACAAACTATTTTAAAGAGGCTTAGATATGAATTATCAGGTCAAATTTGGATATTTTTTTTTTCGCTCCCTGAGGTAGATAGTGTGTTCCTTTCTGAACTCCCCAGGAGCACCATTCTATACAGCACCAAGGAACGTGATCAATATAAGTAACAATGACTCTCTGAATAAAAGAATAGAACAGCAATATATTTCTGTCAAGTCCCTCACCTTGCTTAGTATGGGGCAATATTTTATGATGCGACTTCTTGCTTGTACAACAGTACATAGATTTTGTAGGACAGCAGACACCTTAAAAAGCATTCAGAAAGCAGAAGGCATGACCCACAAAAGCTGTTTTTTCCCAAAATTAAAAGTAAACTTCTTTTTCCAACAAATAAAACAAAGTATTCTATGAAAACAAGACAATAAAAGAAAAATCTCTTCTGCAATAACTATGGTAAGCACAATATCATTTGCAAACAACACTGAAATAATTTTGAAGTAGACATGTAGACCACTAAAGGAAGAGTGGAGCTACACAGCAGAAATTTTAGAAACCTTGAGTTATTGAAGCCAACATTTTCAGGGAATAGAATTGTTTTATAATCTAAAGCATAATCAGAACCACAGAGAGCAAATGATCACTTCTTAACAATATAAAGAAAGAACTCCAGCAGCAGGACAGGTAACAAGTTTGTTTAATAAATAAGATAGTGCAAAACTATAGAGTGTTTTGTAAGTAATGATCAATGCTCTTGCAAATTGGAGCCAAAGCAAAGGGGCTAGAACCAGAGTAAGATGATCCGGTTGATGTGTTTTGGATCTGCTGAAATAAATCCATTTATAGGAGCATTTGCACGATGACTAAGTTAAAAGAGCACGGCAACAGTCAGCCCTGGCTAAGGGAACGCCTCCTCCTACTGTCAATATTTCAAACTGATAAAGAGCTGACCAAGTGCAATCAGTGCTGTGATGAATAGAAGAAAGCTTGGGACCATTAACATTAATGGGACTTTGTGGCAAAATGCTTGCATATTGTACTGAAAATTTACCCGATGGACCAAGAGAGGTTTTTTTTTTTTTGCTTTGCTTATGCTTCCCCTTCTCCCTGCATACTGTACACGATTGGTTTAAAAATATTTGCAATGTAATATAAAGGTCTAAAATAACTTCATATGATTAATATCCTGTGAGTCTCTGGAAGAGGGGGAAAAAAAAAAAGAAAGAAAGAAAAAAGAATTACAGAGCTCACTCTGGCTACCTGGAAGACTTGAGAAAATAGAAATGCCAGTTTTATAAACACAGATAAAATTGGCTGATCTAATATCTTCAGGCAGAGTGCCTTAGCCTTGGGGCACAATGACAAAGACTCTAGCACCTGCCATCTACAATGTGTATTAGGGAACAGTTAATAAACTGGTATCCTATGAGATCTGGATGAACTTTTGTGGGAAGACAGATCAGCGAGCATAGACCTAAAAGCATATATATCCAGGATATGGCCTGGTTCTATGGTTTTAGTTTGAAACGTGGTTGTCTTATCACCCATATTAAATACCTATCATATACCCAGTGCTGTACCCAAAACCAGATGGCCTAGCTTTTATCCTAAACACATACACACAGCCCTCCCGCAATCTGAAAACCACCATGTTTTTGGTTTTGTGGGGTTTTTGGGGGGTTTTTTTGGTTTTTTTTTTTTCTTCTGTCCCTTCCCAGTGAGGGACCAAGGGAGCATGTTTAGGGTTAGGGTTGTTCAGGAGAACATGTTTCATATTGGTGTATATTTATAGCATAATTGAGTACAATTAATTAATATTTCACCCATATAGCTATTTAATACAAAAAGTTTTAAGAATTCATCAGATAGAATATTTACAGCTGTGTGAAACGGCAGTGTGAAGTTATTGCTATACGGAAAGCATTTAAAGCTTTCATATTGCCTTTGAGCTTTGGCAGAGTACTCCCAAAGAAGATGTAGTATAGAGAGAAGTTGTTGTGCAGGGCAAAAAAATCTCCTGATAGAGAAAGAGACCTCTGGCTGGCAGGTTCCCCAGACAGAGAGGAAAAAAACCTTAGTGGCAGCACAAAAGACAAGTAAATGTCCTTTATGACTTCAAGGCTTATCATAGTTCCAAGGAATTTTTTTTTCCAAGTAGGAGAAAAAACCCCAACATAATTTTATCCAATATAAGATTACCTGACCCAGTGTTGAATAAAATGAGCCACTTTTATTTTTAATTCTTAGTCATGTTGGCAACCAGGGATTCTATTTTCTTTAGTACCTACTTTATTTTAAAATCAAATGTTATATTGGAATGTGCTGCCACTATAGGCATTTAGAGATAAAAATATTCACACATGCCTATACCTGCCAGTCCACTCTGAACTCCTGCAGTCCTAAAATGGGTCATGGTAAAGCTTACAGTAAAACTTTTAGGCCTGCTGATCAGTCCCAGCCTTTACTTACCATCTCATTTAGCCTTTGACCAAAAAACACCAGTGTGCATGACTGACAAACAAGGCTGGGATTAAGCTCACTGTAGTACTGCGTGCATCCACAATTAAAAATAGTACCAATAAGAAACAAGATAAAAAATACTGAATGCTGACAGAAGAATTATGAAATTACAAACAAAGAATGAGTTGTAAACCCAAAACAGAGCAAATATGAACTGAAAGAATAAAATGCCTTTTCAATAGACAAAAAAAGAAAGAACAAATTATTTCAAAATCACAGTCTTACAAGTCTTCCAGGTGATGAAATCACAAAATGTGGAGAGTGGAAAAGAATATTGCTGAGCTTAATTATCAGTTCTACGGTATCATCAGCTTAAACAGTTCACAACAGCAAGTTCCAGTCATTTCAGCACAGGCTGGCAGACAGCAGCATACATAAACCTGCCTTCTTCCACATAAGATTAGCAAGATTATGCCACTGCTTCTCAAGAATGTATCTGGTCATGACAACTCACACCTTCATGGCCTTAAGCAAGAACAAGATGCAATATTTTAGCTTACACACAAAACAAACAAAAAAAAAATCTAAAATGCAGTGGCTTTATTTATACTCTGCCACAAGAAGATCATCCCATTTGCTCTGCCCGCTACATGGACTCATCACAGAATGTTAGGTTGAATGTAAGGTCCCAATATTAGTCTTCATGGCCATCCATGGAAATGGTTCAAGATACCTCAAGAGTGCCCTTCTCATTATGTTGGTCACCTCTCTGAACAACTTCAAAGTAGTTTCAAGGCTCAACAAAACAAGATTGAACCCCTTTTGCAAGAAGGCTAGGGAGTCTGGAACTCATTAGAGGAGCAGAACAAAATGATCACAAATTTCACAGCTTTCTAAATAGTTTAAAGCCATGTCTACTCAGGCTTTCCAAAGCCATACATTAAAACAGAAGGGAGGATTGGGGGGAGGGGGGAGCGAGGAATCAAACACGACAAAATCAATGTTAGGAAAGAGGTAAAAAAGGAGTAGGTAAAAGAGAGGAAAAAGATGAGAACTGATTATTTGAGGCTATGACTATACTTTGGAAGATATTCACTTACCATTTGCAAACTATGACAAAGGTCCAACATTTTAATTACTATTCTTACCTAGTACACTGGTATGAATATTGGTTTAAAAAAAAATGGCACAAAATGCATGTGGAAAAAGTACCCATTGGTTTAAAAAACAAAACAAACCCAAACACGAAACCAAAATACCCACAAATTTCAAATTATTTTCCACCCCAAATAGAAGAGCAGAAGTTTTCAAGTCTAAATTCACAGCATAAAAAAAAAAAAAAAAAACAACTAAAGAAAAAAAAAACCCCACACCAATGAATTAAACCTTTCTCTTATAGGGGTAGCAAATTTAAAAAAAAAAAAATAAAGGGCAGGCTTTCCCCACTGAGCAAAACTAACCCCAAAGTATGATCTGTTTGATATTTAAAGAAAAAAAAATCCACCACAACCAAACAGGTTACCAATCTAAAGCTAATTATAAGTTTAAAATGTCATGTATTGCATAAAATAACTTGTTTCCAATTTCTAACAAAGATTACGAAGCAGAATCTTATGGATTTCCAAATTTTTTTTTACTTTGCTTGCAACATCTTAAAATTCTGCATATTTTGAAAACAAATAACCATAGTAATATCCCATATAGTTAAGGCCAGCCTAGATAGCAATAGTTGGTGATTACCAGATCAAAGGCCTTACTTAAATCAATAAAGATAGCTCCTGTACATTGATTACTATCCAACACTATAAAAATATAATTGCTTACCTTGAGAGGAGCAGTACCAGTGAAATGAAAAGGTCATAATAGGTCAGTAATTATTTAAATTAAACTTACATCTTCCTTCCTCTGATAGACCAACTCTAGCACACACAGAAATGGTGGTGATTTACCAGTTTAAAGAGACATATTAACATGTCAGCAAAGGGCTTAGCAGTAATTGGGTCAGCAATTTTAAGAAGTCAAGGTTCCAGGTTGTCAGCTCCTCCATTTATGCTCCCAATTAATCTTAAAGTATTATAGATCTTAAGTCAGTAAGCACAGATCTACCTACTTTCGATCAAATCTCATTTTGGAAATATACAGAGATATAGTTACGTTTTGAGATTTTTCCACAATACGGTATATCATTCTCTAGGATGTCTTTAAAGGCAAAAAAGTCATGCAGCAATTCACCAACAAGCTTAGTGAATCCTCCAGTAATTTAGTATATGACATTTCTGTCATCATATTAAATGGTCCTTATACCACAACAACATTACTTGGCAGGTTTGTGTTTTCATTCTAATAGTTATGCTAACAGTTGCTTTCTGAATTCTTAGTCGCTATACTGCACTGTTATTTAAGGTTATGATTTTGTCCATCTATATTTGCTTTAGGGATCATCTATGAAGCCCAGTGCATTTGACAGAAATGATGAACAGCTTGAGGAAAAGACAGGAACCCTGGAAAAGAAAAATGTAATCCTATCTCATTCTGGAGAAATATCTTGAAAATTAACTAGGTTTGGAGCTATTTGTTTTCATAGTTGAAAAAGACAGCATCGTATAGCCCAAAAAATATGGAAGGGGATTATACTTCACAAGTGAAAATAACAACCTACATATAACCACTATCTAATCAAATATATGTTATACTCTTTAGTTCTTTTTTTTAAATATACACTTACTGAAGAAAAACCCTAGAGAAGTAACCTGTGACAAAGCATGTCATTCTAGTGTCAAAAACATGGTGTGGTGTTTTCTGAAGATTTCATCCCGTGACAAAAGCTACTACAATCTTTGTAAAGTCTGTACAAACAAAAAATAACTAATCAAAACTTTACTCAAATTAAAAAGCTGCAACTTCAATATATGTTTTGAGTCAGGGCACAGATTAAATGATTCGGTAACACTCAGATACAGAAGGTACTTCTTCCCCAAGGTCTGCAAATTGGAGTGGCAGCAGCACTTACTGCTAAATTTACCTCCCAGATCCTTGACCCCATTGTTGCATAGAACTTCACTAAAATATTCTCCCACTTAAGAAGGAGAAAAGAAAATATTTTATAACCATATTGGCTTTGTGCCAAATACTTTTTCATTATTATTTTGAAGTAGTAATTCAAATCACTGTTTTACACACTTCTACACAGAAGATTATTTTTTGTTCCTTCTGTCTGTGGATCAGAGATCTACATTTGTTAGAGTGTGGTTAACCTGAAGTAAAGAAGATGGATGGCTGAATTTATCAATGTCAGGAAATAGTTCTTTGCAGGATGATTAGTTAGAGGATGGTCAAAAAATTCCCCAAGAAAAATCACATTTTCATGGAGACCATGCATCTTAGAAATGTAGGGACTAATAAGGCTCTTTCATGGAATTGGTCCTGGCCACCAAATTGTGATGGTGAGCCAGACACTAGAAAGGAAGGTGAAGAATCTTTCTCTTGACTTTTTATTTTTCTACCACTTGGTGCCTGGCAGTAAGATGAAAAAGACAATAATGCTTTGAAGAACCTGGAGAGAAGATGATCAGAGACATTATTATTGCCAAACCTGGCAGAAAAAAAATGTGAGGGGAGGGGAAGTGAGCAAGAAAAAAATCATGGATAGTGTCAAATCAGGAAAAGGATGCAAAAGCAAGAGAAATTGAGGGGGTGAAGGGAGGAAATTGAATAGAAAAACAGGAGAAACTATAGCCACTAGTAAAAACCCTTCTTACAAATCCAGTTGAAAATATATGTTGCTAGTAATCATGGAATACAGTGAAAAAGCAGGCATTCCATCCTTCACATACAGATGATCATCTAGTGCAGCAGTCAGTGTCTCTAATAGTTCAGATCAGAAAGATATTTCATGAATATTAACAGTTTTTACCCATTGACAAGTGTATTAGTCAGCAATGTTCCACATGATGGATATGTCTGGGATTCTCCTATGACATTGAGATTTTTTTTTTTAATTACTATTCAGAATAACTATATAGACCATATTATGTATGTAAAAGTAAATGCCCAAAACTTAGGAAATGCAAAACCAAAATCGTCTGCAAAAAATTAACGTATATACAAATAGAGGATGAATAATGATACAGCCTACAATTATACAAACATACATGTCCCATAAGATATCTGCCTCAAGGATTTTGTCATGTTCAGGAACTAAAACAGAATTCATGTAGCAAATAAGGATTTTGTGCACAGAAGCCTGTCTTATTTGATATAGTGCTCTGAGGATGTTTAATGAAAGAGGAAGGGGGGTATGAAAAGTGCGCGGACAGTTTCAGCTGTCTGCGCACCAGCTATTGTGCGGTGCACCAGCACCGTTACTGCACCAGCTATGGTGCAGTTCAATGTCACTCTGGAGAAATCTGTCCCTACCTCTGCCACAAAGTTCTTATGCAACGCAAGGCAAACCACTTATTCCAAACTTTGCAAAGTTATTAACCTCTTATGCACTCTTCATTTTCTTGAGTGCTTGTATTAAAACACCTCATAGAGATCTGTGGAAGTGTTAAGTGTTCCTAATTGAACAGAGTTCAGCAGAAACTCCACATTAAACACACAAAGTACTCTGAAAACTCAGGGTTTTTCCTATATAAAACTGACCACTCAAAATTAAGAAGGACTGTGAGACATTCAGTCCTTTTCTTTTTTTTCTTTACCCAAGGTTCCTATTCATAAAATGAAACTAATAATCTAAGTGTTGCAAAAGTAAGTATCAATGATTACAAAGTGCTCTCAGACATTCCAGTGAAAACAGCACAGGAAAAAATTTTAAAATCTGCATTTACTTAAGAATTGATTACATGCCATCATAACACATAAAAATAACAAGGTTAAATTAAGTTCATGCTCCTTAATTTTACTCCAAGTTCTAGGTGTTTAATTTTGCAATCTAAATTTTTCCCATATGTACTAGCCCAGGCAGCCTTTTTTCTCCAAATTACCACAGTCTAATCGTGAATGATAGTTTTGTCATAATGGAATTATTCAGTCTATGATCTGATTGATTTTAGACCTTAAATACTGAATCTTAACACACGTAAATTTTTAATCCTTTAATTTCTTTATTCTGCCAGTAATTGATAAGAACAGTCATACTTAGACAAGGTCTTAATTTAATCACCCTGAAAAATCAATTAGAAGGTGAAAAGCTTCCTTATATTATTATTATGAAAATTTCCTGATCAGATTCACAATGAAATCATAATCAATTCATGATTCTTCTCACACTTTTAGTCAATACATAATTCAGTAGTTACATCTTCACCATTTAAAAACACAATATGGGAAGGAATTTATATGTTAAAAGCAAGCATAATTGAAAAGCTTAATATTAGTCAAATGCAATGTCTCCCTCAAGTCTTTGGGCTAAATAACCCTTTACAGAAATAGTCTAAATAAGGGCCAAACATAAGCCAGAAAGCATTAATTTCACATGAAGTTTCTCACCAGCCAATATAGAACTAAACCTCTTTTTGCTTCACCTTTGCTGAAAACAAGCTGGGCAGAGAATGGATGGAGAGCAGCCCTGAGGAGAAGGACTTGGGGGTACTGGTGGATGAAAAGCTGGACATGAGCCGGCAGCGTGCGCTGGCAGCCCAGAAAAACAACCGTATCCTGGGCTGTATCCAGAGAAGTGTGGCCAGCAGGTCGAGGGTGGGGGTTCTCCCCCTCTAGTCTGCTCTTTTCAGACTCCACCTGGAATACTGTGTCCAGCTGTGGGGCCCTCAACATCAGAAGGATATCGACTGGTTGGAGCGA
>NW_010236525.1:297128-336780 GCF_000690775.1 Eurypyga helias
GTGGAAGATGTCCCTGCCCATGGCAGGGGGGTTGGAACTGGATGGTCTGTAAGATCCCTTCCAACCCAAACCATTCTGTGATTGTAAAACTCTCCACAGACTCCAAGAACAGGAGGAACAGACAACATTCTTCCTGTTCCTGTCCACAAATTGCCCCTCAAAATTAAAAAAAAAAAATTGAATGCATACACAGGCTGCTCATGCCACATCCCTTCACACCACTCCGAGTATCTTCTTGTAAATCTGGAGCCCTTTGTCCATATACAGGAACCTCTCTTAAGAGGGTTAAGAAACACACTTTTCTTGAATAAAATGGCACTTTAAAGAGTGAGGAAAAACTGGAAAATATTTACGTATAATTTGGAATTAAGGAAAAGCTGTGAAGAGAATGAAAAATAATAGAATTCCTGCCATACTGCCTTAGACTAGCCAATATTTTCCAAGCAGAAGCAGTATAACTGTACCACTAAAAACACAAGGGGATTTAACATGATTAGTCTAGATGAAATCTAGATGATCTTTACCAAGTGTCATTGCTACTGCCTTCTGGCTCTAGCACAAACTATAAACATAACAGTTTAGAAATAAAGGGTATCAGAGAATTAATGTTTATTAAACTCAAAGCTACAGGAATATTCCTCTTTGGCTATTACAGCTCATCAAATCCTTCTCTTTAAAATTACTTTGGGTACAAGTTCAATTATAGCAGCACGTAAGAAGAGTGTGCAGAGTCCTCTCCCTGAGGAGGAAGGAGTGGCAGAGATGTGTGATGGACTGACCACAAGCCCTCTTCCCCAACCCTTGTGCTGCTGGTGGGGAGGAGGAAGAGAAATCAGCAGCAAAGCTGAGCCGAGGAAGAAGGAAGGGGTGGGGGGAAGGCGTTTTAAAGATTTGGTTTCATTTCTCATTTTCCTACCCTCATTTGATTGGTCAGAAATAGAGCTGCTTTGGCGGGCACCTGGCTTCCAGCAGGATCATCCCACCACAGAATCCTACAAAAATCTTACAGAGTATTGAAATACTTGTGCGCAAGACTCACAATTGCAGTAGCAAGTTAAAGGCATTGGAAATAGTCACTTTTCTTTCACATGTCTCTGCGCCATCATGTATTTCTGAGAATTTTCAGAAGCATTCATACATTTGCTCCAGAAGATGAACATCGATTGAACTACTGCTTTCTATGCTCAAACCTCCTGCAAGTTCTTTCTTTGACAGGCATCATTTCAGTCCTTGCTTTAACTACACAGTCACAGTTGAATGAAATGAGCCTCCATTTAACACACAGTACACCATCTCTCACATGCAAAACTTCCAAGAGATTCTTGTCACCTTCCCACACATCCTTTTATTTTTTTATTAAATTAACTTCATGCATTTCTGCATTTTCTACCTTCTATTTTTTTCTTTATGTCTTATTTTCAGCAACTTCTACTTCCCTAAATCTCCCCCCAAGAAGTCCCTCCATCTCACACCTTTGCTTAGCAGCACACAAGCAGAAAAGGAATCCCAGAAGATGTCATGCCTGAAGCAAAACACAGTGCTTCTGTATCTGTTTATTTTCAGAGACACATATGAGGGCACCCACTTCCCTTGCTGCACACCGAAGCAGCACAGTGAACAGAAAGTCTCCTTGAACTCTGTTCTCTTCTTGTTTGCCCTTGTAAACACATAACATAATCTCACCTTTGGCTTCTTTAGTGAGCTGAGCAAATACAGGAGAAGTCCATTCTTACTGAACAACAACCAGGCTGGATGCTAAACAAAAAATATTTTTTCCACTCTCACTCTCATTAAATTCAATGAGTATTCTTTGTGCAGATTCCTATACGGAGTTCCTACAACAAATCCTATCAGTGTTTTGTTTGGAGATGAGCAACAAAAAGAAACACCAAATACATAGGTATGCTGTACTGGTGGAAATTGATCTTGTATAACATAGCTTGGTACATAAGTGGTTACACTCTCAGCTTAAGTCATAAAAAAAATAGAAACTTGTCTACTTTTATTACCTTGACTACACACACGTTTTGAAGTAATTGTGAAAAAACTTTTCTTCTGCTAATTCTTCGTTTTTTCATCTACAGAGAGAATGCCCGCTACATTTCAAAATAACAAATCCTGTTTGCACAAACAGAAGCACAACTAGGATTGTGACAAAAGGGGAAGATATAACAATATCAAAAAAGCTCTGTTTTTACAGCTTCCACAGTTGAGACTACTACATGCTCTGACAGTTTGCATGTACAAGCAGAAAAAAATTGTTTTTAACCATGCAGTACTGAATGTCACACAACAGTACTTTGGCACCAACACCAGTAAGATAAAAAAACCCAACCAAACAAACAAACAAAAAAAAGTGCAATTGCATGCCAAAACTTGTGCTGCATAGTTGATCTGATGAGGTAAATTTGAGAACTAATACAGAAAAGGGATCTTCTTTCTGTATTAGGGAAAAAAAAGAGAATCTTTTTTTTTTTTCCCCATGAGTGGGTACAATAAATCTTTTTCACAAAGATGGAAAAAAGCAGATACTTGATACTGATAGAAAGTATGTCTGTGCCTAAGAAAACCAGCTCATCTTAGTGAAAATATTGCCCCTGTAACACTGGCAAGGTCAGCATCAGCTTGGCTTATTTGCTGCCTAAGTCCCTGTTGTGCATGTTCGAAAACGTTTTAAGTTGTTTTGTTCATAAAGCAGCACAGTTCACTTTCTTGTGCCAGATCACTTCTTTTTCTCTATACTCAGTGCCTCTCGCTCCCTATCTTTAGGCTTCTTGGGATTCGGAAGGAAGGAAGAAAGGAATGTGGTTTTCAAGATGAAACTGTGAATTCATTTTAAGTACTAGAACAAAATTCTAACTAAAACGTCTGTGCGAACAGTTCTCAGGCAGAAAAAAGGATGGTTACCCTTCTTGCTGCAGCCAGCCACTTGACGGTGACATAGAAGATCTTTATCTCTCTCTCACAGAAGATGAAGACATGGGTTCAACTCATTCTTTTGCGAAGACAAGAGGAGAAAATGTAAGAAGTCGGCATAAAAATTAAAAGAAATTCTAAGAAGTCGTCCTATGGCAACAACCTAGACAGAAAGGACACATTAAAATAAGAGTTCTCCAAGAGCTCTTTAGTGTATGATTTCATATCAAAGTCTGAAAAATGAGTGACATAATCAAAAGATCCCCAAGATAAAAACTGTGTTCTCCAAGTCAGCTAAACAAATGTGCTCTCTTCCTTTCTCCCTCAGTATTAAAATCATAGAATAGTTTGGGTTGGAAGCGACCTTTAAAGGTCATGTAGTCCAACTCTCCCGCAATGAGCAGGGACATCTTCAAATACATCAGGTTGCCCAGAGCCCCATACAGCCTGACCTTTAATATTTCCAGGGATGAGGCATCTACCACCTCTCTGGGCAACCTGTTCCAGTGTTTCACCACTGTTATAATAAAAAAATTCTTCCTTATATCTAATCTAGATCTGCTTTGTCATCTTCCCAGGCACAGACCTGTTGCTGACAGGCCAATAGTTCCCAGGATCCTTTTTAAAAATGGGTGCAATGTTTCCCTTTTTCCAGTCACCAGGGAGTTCACCTGACTGCCATGACTATTCAAAAATCATGACCTCGTAACTCTCGAGTGCATCTCATCAAGTCCCATAGACTTATGTATATTCAGGTTGTTCGAGTGGTCTCGAAACTGATCTTTTCTTACAGAGGGAGGTTGCCAGTGAATACTGAGGCAAAAATGATGTTGAGTATCTCAGCCTTCTCCTCATCCATTTCTACCAGTTTGCCAGTCTTGCTCATCAGGCAGGTATATGTTCTTTGTCATTCCTTATCTGGCTGACATACCTGCAGAAACCCTTCTTATTATTCTTACTAGATAATTTGATGAAAGTATTTATTTTGTAATAGTTTTTCACTCAAAGTCTTGTTTACCTTCTTCAGTTCAAAGTAATGAAATAAAAAAGATCAGTCTTAAAAAGCTACATAAGGAAAAAAATGCCAACAGAGGGACAAAGAATACATAAAGCCAAACTAATCAAAAGGCCAGATTTCTCTCCTTCTGTTCCAGTTCTCTCCATCTTTTTAGGGTAAGGTTGAAGCAAACAAATGTAATAGCTTTTGTTGTAAACTTTCGTCTATAGATTAGGGAAACTACAGACAGGTCAGCCTAATGTTTGACCCCAAGGACAGTATGCAGGAGGCTATATTCAGACACAGGAAGGTCAAGAAGATGACTTGGAACAGTCAACTTGGATTTATTACAGGTAAACTGTGCCCAACCAACCTGATTGTCTTCTATGATGAAAAGACTGGCTCAGCAGCTAGAGGGGAAAGCAATAGGTGTTGTGTACCTTGGCTTTAGCAAGCACTTCAACATGGTGTCCGATAGGATCCTTGCCATCAGGCTAGCGAAATAGAAGGACCACGGGTTGACTACAAAAGTAGGTATAAAATTGGCTGAACAGCAGGATTCAAAGTCTTGTGACAAGTGGCACAAAGCCCAGTGGGTAGCATTTACAAGGAACTGGTACTGGGACCATTTTCGTTTAACAGTTTTATTAATTCAAATCCTGGGCAATGGGATGGAATGTACTGTCAAAAAGTCTGCAGGCAATTAAAAAAGAAAATAAAGTGCTGCAATGGAGACACTGAAATTCAGGGGAATCTTGACAGGCTGGAGAAATGAGCCGGCAGATAACTTGTGAAATTCAAAGGCAATAGAGCTTTGGGTACTATGGCATGAAAAAAAAAAAAAGAAAAACAAGAAAAAAAGACAATGGCACACTGGAATGAATGCAGTGGAGGGTCACCAAGATAGTCAGAGGGCTGAAGTATACTCTGCATGAGAAGAAGCTGAGAGAACAGGGTTTGTTCAGCCTTAAGAATGGAAGGTTGGAGATGATGATATTGACTTTTTCAGCTACCTTACAGAAGGATATAGAGAAGATGAACCCACGCTTACTTGGAGGTATATAGTGACAGAACAAGAGCCAATAGACACAAGTTCAAATACAGAAGATTCTGTATAGCTATAAGGGGAAAAATATTACCAATAGGCTGGTCAGATTAGAAACTGAAATGGACTTCTCAGAAAGACTCTGGAAATAATCCTATCAAGTTGGGAGGGGAGTGTTGATCTGCCTGAGGAAATGTGTTGGAAATATCCTTGGAAATATACTTCACAACATATGGAAATAAAAGAAAAATAAATGAAAGGCCTGAGCAGGTCTAGTTTGAAGTACTTTGAGCAGGAGGTTGGACCAGATGACTCCTCTTCCAATCTAAGTTGTTCTATTATTCCACGATTTAGTGATTAAAACTCATTCTACTCATCTCAAACCTTACCAGTAGTCATACAAAGAAAGTCTGGAAAATGTCTAGAGGACAGAAAATAAAAGGAGCAAAACTTATACAACCCATGCAACTTTCCATCTATATAGAAAATTTTAAGTCGGATCTGTATGTATACAAATAAATACTAATAAATAAAATGAAAATAAACCCAAGGCAGCTCTTTCCTTCTAAGAGTTATTTGGAGAAATTAACAATTTCATTTGGTTAATCTGAGTTTATAAGAGGATATATGTTCAGAAAATACTCTTAGAGACCACCTAATCAATCCACCTACTCCAAAGCAGAATCAAATTTACACCTAGGTTATTTCTGACAAATGGTCATCCAACTAATCTTTGAAATCTGCAGTGTCAGAGCTTTCCTTTCGGTTTGTTTGTTTGTTTTTTTCCTCACAATATATTCTTTTACTTAACTAGGCTGTCTTTTAGAAAAAAATTCTTGTGAGAAAACAACCTATCTTGCTACATTTTAAGCTTATTATGAGCCCATTGCACCTTCACTCACAGTAGATGTGCAGCTTTCCAGTATCTGAAAGGGGCCTACAAGGGTACTGGGAAAGGACTTTTTACAAGAGCCTGTAGTGACAGGACAAGGGGTACAGGTTTAAATTGAAAGTGGGGAGGTTTAGATTAGATATCAGGAAGAAATTCTTCCCAGAGAGGGTGGTGAGGCACTGGAACAGGTTGCCCAGAGAAGCTGTGGATGCCCCATCCCTGGGAGTGTTCAAGGCCAGGCTGGATGTGGCTTTGAGCAACCTGATCTAGTGCAAGGTGTCCCTGCCCATGGCAGGGGGGTTGGAACTGGGTGATCTTTAAGGTCCCTTCCAACGCAAACCATTCTATGATTCTATCATTCTGTGGATATAAGTTCATTCTCTTCTTTTAAACTGCACATTTTTATATTCTTTAAGACCATCATCATGACTCCTTTTAGTCTTTTTTCTAAACTACACCCCTTATTCAGTCACTCTTCATTGTTTTTAGACCTCCAATTGTGTTCACTTTCTTGGTCTTCAGTCATAATGTGTTCCATTCCACAACTTTTGGGATGCTGGGAAAAGGCCTGTTTATTTCGTTCCACACGCTAATGAAAATACTTGTGTCTTCTACAATGAAATGTTTGCACAAGATTATATGGAGGGGAATTTGTTTCACATTACTGCAAGGAGAGTTCACTGTGATGAAGAGCTATGGGGAGATCAAACTTTGAATTACCACAGCCGTTCTCAGCACTTCTGCTCAGAACAAATGCAAATGACACTTGTGCAGTGTTCCATGGCAAATTCATTAAGAAACATCATTACTGGAAAGATTCCCCACTCTGAGATATGTGTGTGTATCTGAGTCAGAATTTGGCAGTAAAAACACTAGCATAGATTTTTTTTTTTTTAAATACACATTTTTAAGACCACTTCATGACACTTAAAATGTCATTGTAAAAAACCTCTACTTGTAATGCTGAATATATTAACATCTTACCTCATACAGTTATTACCTAGTTATTACAGAACTGAATTTGCATCATGTAGAGGTTGGCAAAGAATACGTATTCCAGGCAAGACCCACTTCTTTTTAAGGGTAGTATCCTATTTCAAAAAACTTGGATTCAAAACAAGACCAAACACAAAAACTTCTTCAAAGTAGACTGCATTTTGATCATTACCACACAAATAACTTTCTTCTTAAACAAGTAACATCCTAGAGGAATCATAATAAAATAATAATTGCTAATTAAAGTGGTTTTAAAATACCATAGTCACAAACAATCTTTCATGCCCCTCTAAATAAGAATTATTTTATTACTAAATAAGTAAAGGCTTCCCTTCTCATATAGATACATAATTCTAACTTCTGACACCAAGCTCAAGTTTTATTTTAAGCAACAAAAAGCATGCTTGGAGGATTCGTTTTGCTCCACTTCATAGAAAGAATATGTATATTATTTACAAAACCCACCACAATGCCACAAAATTGTTAATTTATGTTCAGCGTTATATTTGAAAAGTAGTCTCATTCTGGGAGGTCAGGAAGAATGTAACCTTCCACATACCCATCTTGCTACTCTGTGATTTCCTTCTTCTGAAACAACTGAGTTGCTCTTTATACAGTGAGCAGTTCTTACATACACTTACAGTTACACTGAGTTTCTCTCCATGAAGCCCAACTATCTCCATAGAATGGAACCCAAGGAACTTTTTCATTCATTCACGTGTCTGATCATAATTTCTATCCTTTCTAACTCTAATTGGCCTCATCTCAACAGTTCAGCCACAGACTTTCTATCTGGCAATAGATCAAGCAGAGCAAAGATTCAAAAAGTGATTTGTGTAATCCATGCTTGTACTTTAGACAACTAAATTTCAGTCCTGAAACTCCTAGCTCAGATGTCATTGTATCCCAGAGATGCCTCACCTGGAGTACTGTGTCCAGGTCTGGTCTCCTCAGTTCAAGAAGGACGAGGAACTACTGGAGACTGGAGAGGGTGCAGCTCAGGACCACTGAGATAATGAAGGGCCTGGAGCACCTTCCGTATGAGGAAAGGCTGAGAGAGCTGTGTCTGTTTAGCTTGGAGAAGAGGAGGCTGAGGGTGCAATCTTACCAATGCTTATCAATATCTAAAGGAAGATGGGGCCAGGCTCTTCTCAGGGGTGTCCAGAGACAGGAGTAGGGGCAATGGCCATACACTGGAAAACAGAAGGGTCAACCTGAACATGAGGGAACCCTTCTTCACTGTGAGGGTGACAGCACGGGAATAGGCTGCCCAGAGAGGTGCTGGAGTCTCCTTCTCTGGAGACTTTCAAAAGCCGCCTGGACTTGTTCCTGTGTGATCTGCTCTAGGGGATCCTGCCCTGGCAGGGGGGGTGGACTAGATGATCTCTAGAGGTCTCTTCCAACCCCTACCATTCTGTGTATCTGTGAAACTGTGAATTTTCAGGTTTATATTCTATTCGCTCAATAATACCTGAAAACAAAACTTCCCTTTATCTGTCTGTAGGCGCTTAATCCAGTGTACTTGCTCTAGAAAAATATGCTGCACAGATTTTTGATAGGGTTTTGAACAAGGTTTCAAGAGTGACATTGTTTTTGTCTGACGGCATAGTATCCACCAGTATACTCAATGGGGTGCACATGTTCTTTCTTCTTTTCAAAGAAAAACGTAATCCCACACTCTCTGTAAAACAAAAAGTTGAAGCTGCCTAACCCTCAGGAGATGTTTGAGTTCTAAATCCTGAACAGAAGAAGGTAATGCCTCAAATCAGAACCAAACCCGATCCTAAGCAGGGCCTATTCATACATCAGTTTTTATTTCAACCATTCAGACATCTCAAGTCCTAACCTTCAACCAAGGAGCAAAAGGGAATTGAGGAAAAACTCTCCTCAGAAATATATCCTTTGGACAGTTGCTGGTATTCACACACACACATCAGCATTTCAGCATGTTATTTTCCATGAATTTTATTCAATGATCTCAAAGGATGGCCTTTGTAAGCCTTGGTATGCCTCTGCTAGAAAGCACATGAAGACCCTAACTTCCCTGCAGAGCAAACTATTCTCACCCATTCGTTAGCAGTGAGAGCCAGGTTAACATCACATCATGCTCATTACGTACATACTTAGGCTTTTTATGGGACATAGCTGTTAGACTCAGTCATTAGAGAGATGATAAAAGTAAAATTTGGATTTAAAATATATTCAGACACATGGCTATTTACAGTCCTTTAAACTCCAAGTCTCCTGCCGCCTGTATGAAATAGATAGTACCTCCCTGGACTACTAGAGAACCAGAAAGACAAACACAACAGCATCCCTGCAGCATTCTGACTCCAGACCAACAGCCACGTCACACGAGCTGTACTGATAAAACAAACCACACAAAATAACTAATTTGTAAAACCTTCTAGCCATTTCTTGAGGACTTTTTAAGTACAAACACCTGCATTAAGTAAAATCTGAATGTCCTCATTTAGAACATCAGAATGATAGCACTTTGCTGTCTCATGGGGAAGATATGAAGACAAACAACTGAATACCACAATCTTAGAGTGAAGGGAGACAGAGGAGTTCCTTAGCTAAAACAAGAACGCCAGCAGTTCCTTTGCCTGGTGGTATTTTGATAGATATAATGAATGTTGTTGCAGCTAAGAACTTCTAGGGTTACAAATAAGTTTGTAAAATTGAGTTTGCATCTTTTGGGAAATAATATTACAGATGCCTAAAACAGTTCCTACCATCTGAAGAGCTGAGAAGTTGCAGGTGGACAGTTCTGGCAGAAACAATCCTTTTCTTTACCTGCCTTACTCTCATCTAATGTGTACTCAGAGCACATCTTCCTGTGCAGCTGGAGGCTTTGTTGCAGAGAGAATGATGCTGCTTAGTATATCCAGTGTTTATTGCCTAACTTCTTTTTTTTAAGAAAAAAAAGATTAATTTGGAAAATTTCCCAGGTAATACATCTGCCCCTATTACTCCCACCTCGGAGCGTAAAACCAGCCAGAGAGGTAGTGAGGACAACTGCATTTATTAGCAATGAATAAACTGATTTATCTTTTTCTGGATTAGCAGTGGGAGATTCCAGATGCAATAAGAAGTATCTGTCTGCTGACTGACATTTACAAGATGGCACACTTTTGTGTCAAAAACGTACACAGCTGCATGCACACTAAAGCTGTCCAGCTATAAAGCACAATTGCCAACTGCTTGTCTTCAGGGATGGGTAATGAGAGAGGGCCTCAGCAACAAAATAAGTGAGGGTGCAATTAAAGATTATTTTTCATTCCCTTAAGCGTCTTTTGTCCTAAACTCTCTTATAATTTTCCCTTTATCATGTTTTGGAAGAAGGACTTATGATCTGTCTCAAAAAAACAGGATTTTTATTTCTCAAAAGCTTTATTGAGTTGACAGGTACCTGAATTACACATTTTTAGGTACCAAACAGGCTTATTTAACCTGATTGTCAGTCATCACCAGCAGATGTCTGGACAAATTGTCTAGCATATTTTGGTTCTAGGTCATTTCCAGATACTCAGACTAATAGCTTGTCTAAAAGAAAGAACACAGTCCGAAGCAATAATAAGGTATTTTCATCCACACACCATTTTCAGCCATCAGATGCCAATATGAAGGGAGCTTTATTTTAACATCTGCTCCCAGCATGTCTGTCCAAACTCTCAGCCATCTCACTAAACCTTATTCAAGGTCTCAGACTCAGTTTGTGGAATGTAACTGAACCCCAGACTGAATCAACGATTGGGTAGATTCGTGTTGGGCTTGCTTGGTTAAAAATAGACAGGCATGTCAACAATCCCAGTGGTGTAACACCTTCTTCCCCAACACACTCAGAGACTTCTGATGAGAAGTGGGAAATTCAGTGATACTCATGATTTTTTACCTGCCTGATTAAACTATTTAACTGTACAGCAGCAATGGGGCTGACTGAAGCTCCAATGAGAAAAACTGCAGCTCACAACTCCTCTGGTGTTTAGATCATCACAATTTACAACAAAAGAAATACATCAAAGATTATTTTACTAAATACATGGTAAAGGGTGCAAACTCTCATGTCAGGAAAACCCTTGAGCAGTTTGGATAAGGAAAAAAGCCCAACAGCTGTTCCTATGGAGTCCTGCACAGAGACAGGTTTTGCAAGTCAACATGGTGTCAATATTTAACTAACACGTTATCGCTTGTTATTATTATTTGACTAATCAGTCAAGTAAGCACCTAGCAAGAAAAAAAAAAGTGGAATTTATCTTCAATTTTCATTTTTTTAAAATCAGATTCACTGAGTGATCACAGAGAAACTAGAAGGTGATTTTTGTTTTAAAAAAAACCGCATTTGCGCACATGCATACTTGCAAGTACCAAGATATCTGTATTCACATTTTCTTGCCAGAATTACCTGTGGTGACACAGAAGACAAGGGATGTCAGCTACTCAGTTGTCTTCAAATCTCTGGCATTCTTTTGAGTGTCAACAATGCTGCCTGTTTTTTACAGCCCTTTTCTGTCTTCACAGTGCTCAGTACCAGGTAAAGCTGTACCACACTGTGGTGTGCTCTTCGCACTATCAGCATGCCGTCTAACGCCAGCTCTCACCGTTACCTAGATTCCTTTTGGATTTCCCCTTGCTGCTATCAGTCTCATGACTTGATATATCCACATACCCCTTTCATACACTTATTTTTTTTTTTTAAACCTTCACCTCTCACCCCTTTCATACACTTATTTAATTTTTTTTTTTTTAAACCTTCACCTCTACCATCTCTTATTGCACTTTTAAAAACCTCATACTTCATGCACACCAATGTAGTATTTCACTTACAGACCTCTACTTCTCAAACATGCAACAAGGTTCATCTAGGTATTTTCCCAAAAAAAAACGCACTTTTGCTTTATCCAAGAAATGAAGACATCAGAAAATTATGAGAATCACAGAACATGATAATTGGTCTGCTTCGATCTGAAATACAGCCAGTTCCAAAATAACTAACTAATCAAACAAGGGAGGATATGATAACACCCAGCAGACCAGAAACAGCAGAATTCTGTCAGAATAACCCCCTTTTTTCTTTCCTTGTCAAAACAAACATGACCATAACACAAATGTTACAAACAAAGAAGTGATTTTTGAGTTCTTGTGCAACCTCAGGAATCCTCAAAATATACAAAAGAAACCATGCCTTAGTATTCACAGCAAATTCATCAGAAAGTTTTTATCCCAGAAGAATAAATAAAAACCATCTTATATTTACCTTTAGGAAATGAGTTGGATATGCAGCAACATTCACCATCAGGTACATCTCTATGTCCAAAGACAAGGGAATACAAATCCCACATGTCCAACAATGTTTTCCACAGGCTTTTTATGTGAGGATCGAAATAACCCATACATGAATAACAATCACATTATGCTCATAAATTAAAAACTATGGATTTTACCATAAAAATTATACAGAAGATGACAATAAATGGTAAAATAAATGCAGATTACAACTGGTACATTTTGTAAGTCATTTAAACTCATTTACCTGTAAAGTAAGTATTGGCAGGAAGAGTGGAACTAGGGAATCTGTAATATCCATTTCCTGGGAAACGGATCCCTTTCATTACTTCTGTAGTCAGTGTAGCTAAAGATGAATCCATCCTTTCCACCTGGTAGATGGGAGGAGGCCCATTAAGTTCTTCAGGTTCATTCCAATTTATCTTTACTGTTGTACTGTTCATTCCTTCAACAAGAGGGGCATCAAGTTTTCTTGGAGCTGCACACACACACAAAAAGTTATCTAGGTATCATTGTCCATAATACTTGGGAGATTATTTATTGTACATAACAATATTTGCAAAACATCCTGCTTCAGTTTGTGATCATCTTAAGAATAAACACAGATATTGACAGAAGCTTAAACAGAGAGAAAAAAAAAAAAAAAACCAACCACCAAAATATTCTTAATCTTTATAGGAACTTACTTTCATTTCCACAAGAAATAACTTATTTTTTTTTATTCTTGGATAAGAATAAGGCTTTGGATAAATGTCCCTAGCATTATATCCATTTTCTTTTCATAATTTTTATGAATGTGAATCAACATCTTCAGAAAAAGTATATTTTTATTCTTTCCTTAATTAGCCTCTCATACCATATTCCCTGTATATGTGTATTTGTATGACTTTCAGCATTGGATTTCAGTAAAACACCAAAGGAGAATCTAAACAGATAATTAGCTCTTGTTACATCTCAGCAATATGGTACATGACAACATGAGTCTTTCATCACTGAATTTATCCTCGTCAACAGGAGCAGAACAGCTACCCATCCACAACACTGAGGCCCATCAGGTTGTTTTCCTCATGGTGCACATTCAAGCCCTAGCATAAGTTTAGATAATTATCGAGTTCAAGAAAACGATCCTCTCTAACATTTCTCCACCAACCCTGGTGCACAGTAAGACTCCATAGAAGACTGTTTCCACAAAGATATCAGCATGTTTTACGCTATTACAACTATCCTCATGCCATTAAAACCAATACTCTGATACTGTTAAATATTCTGATAGCGTTCGTCACTCAATAGCTGAGTTATCAACAAAATTTGGTTTGGTTTTGGTTTTTTTTTTAATACTGTGCAATAAGCCACTGGAGGGCAGCATGACCTGTTTGGATAATGGCATGATGGCCATACATATGGGAAAGAAATGGACCACCACCGAAATAATAAAAGAAGTCATCTGGAGAAGTAGTAGAGAACACTCTACTAGCTAGAGAATCTATATCCATCTTATCTTGCCTTTTTCCCTTCCCCTTCTTTCCCTGATAAAGAAAAGGATTTAACATTTGTACCCAGGAAGTGAAATACAATGACAACTTGTAAAAATTACTTGTTCCCATAATGACATAGTAAAGAGCAATAAACGGCTTTCAAGTACAATAAAACCTGAATTAAAATATGAGCCTTCGAAATCTGACATATTACTTCACAGCACAGCATTGTACATAGTGCGAGTTCTTTAGAGAAGAAGAGATTGCTTCATTTAGAATGAATTAATAACATCCTTTTAAGGATCTGCGCATTTCCAAGATCATTAACATATTTTTCATTTTTCCTACTTGCCTGTAGCATGTTGCTACTTCTTTTTCCCCTCGCCCTTTCTTCCTTTCTCTTTGCCCCCCTCTAAATTGATAAATATTCTTCTTGGAGAAAGCAGGGAGTGGGGGAACTGGGAAACTGCCAATGACACTGTGCTGTAAATTCCTGCTTAGGCATCATTTATGACTTCACAATCTAATTAGTATCTCACACTATGGGAGAAATTTACAATGTCAAAATTGAAGTAATGCAGTGTGAGGTCATAAGCTTTCCTGCATAAGTAGGGCCCAGCACTAATGAATTGTGGTATTAATGCACAAGTTTAACTAGAAAACATGGCTTAACAATCAAAACTTCACCTTTGAGGGAACCAGTGTACGTCAGCATTTTAAATGCGATCGTAAGAGGTTGAGCCCTCCAGTTCAGCTTACTGATGGTAAAGCAGAAATGCTAAAATTCAGTATTTCTAAAAACACACACAGCTAAGTAACACTCATGACAATAACTATATCTTTCTTTAAAGTCTAGTATTAATAAACAGCAGTTACTTGGACCATAATTATGGCATCTCTGATACCCAAACCTGAAGCTTTTATAGGGCTTATGCAATTAACTACTTAAATGCATCGTAACGCTTGCTTCTCTGACAGGGAAGTATTGATTTTTTAATCATTTTCAAGTCTCCTCTAGCACAAATAAATGTACTACAGTTACAGTTAATGCACTGTGTACACGCATTAAACACTGGCATGACACAATTTATTATTTTGTGATATATAGAACAGTAGCCTACCCTTTCAGAAAGCAACATCCTTGCTGTAACATTCGCATTTAAACCACAGTCTTGTTAATGCTTGAGAATTCTTGTGTGTCACAACAGTGAAAGACTGTACATACTAGGTTACAGAAGTTTTTTCTTTTTTTTAAAAAAAAAAAAAATCAAAACAAAGCAGAAAACCAAATTCCACATAAGAACAGACAGGACTGAAAATAAATCTGTAGCACTAGCCCAGCAGGTTACTAAATGCTGAAATTAAAAATTTTCAAGACCAAAAGATACAGTATATATTTTCCTAAAGGTGTCACTGTGGTACCTGTAGCTACTTTCTGAAAGATGAATTGACTATAATTTTACGTATTTAATTTTTTTTAGTCACGTTCTGTTAAGACACATCTGTCAAAATAATGAGCATACTATGTTTTAGTGGATTCAAAGTCATATTTTGTGTATTTTAATTATGCAGTTTTAATGTCTTGCTATATAATACATATTTAATATATTATAAAGCTAAAACAGTATTTAAAAGCCCATGATTGCTGCATGCCATTGTGTAGCAGAGGGCACAAAAAAGACCAATAAAGACAGATGGTCCATACAGCTTACATTGAAGTCATATATCTAAATATAGATGTTGCTACACAGGTCATTACAAACAAGCCTTTCCCATGTGTGCATACACACACATGTACACAAAAATGAAGTTGGTAAGTAAAGAGCAGTTAATTTTGTTTTGTTTGAAATAATATCATTTTAGTTTTAGACTCAAAGACAGATGCCAGCATTTCGCTCTGAACAGATGGTAATTCCATCTAATAGTGCATCTCTGTATTAGTAAGGTCTGTTGTGTATACAAACAGTAATAAACACTAGGTAAGGATCAAAATAAATTTTAATTGTTGACATTAAATTTTGGCAGCCACGGTTCTAAGGATACAATACTCCTTTCTCAAGTCTGTCAGGTTTACTAATACAACTGCTAAAGCTTTTCCATACTCTGCCAGATTCTTGTCCCAGGAACAACATGTTTACACTGTGGCTAAATTTAACAGGCTCACATATGTTTGAAGAACTACTGCTCAGCATTCTGTAGGTAGATATTTGAGCACCCTTCCCCAGAAGCCTTCAATTGGCCACGTGGAATAGTTCAGAAAGGTAACAGTAACATAAAGTATACAGTTTTTAATTATTATTCAGTTGAACTCAAAATGCATACATCCAAAGTAAACCAGAGACCTTTGGCAAATTTGAGGACAAAAACTTAAAGAAATTTTTTTTTTTTTTCATCTTCCAATTTACCTTGCAGGTAAAATTAAGTCTCTCGCTATTGGTCACCCATTTCATTTTTGCTGTAAGTTATTAGTCTGGAGAACCCTCAGATTGCCATAGCATTTCTGGTATGATACTTTCCTTCTCTGTGCTTCACGATATCATGAGTCATTTCAACAGTAAATGAGTCAAGAAATAATACTTATATCTTCTGACAGCATTTTGATTGTTTTTTAGAAGATTCTTTAGAGTCTATTTGGGACTATTCCTCGAAAAGAATAAAACCCACCCATAATAGACATCAAAAGAAAATTTAATAACATGGGTCTGTTACAATCATATTTCTTTAAAAATAAATGCAATACGCAGTATTTTTTAAAAATCATGAAAAATATATTGCTTCCACCATATGGGACAACCAACGACTCACCAACCGATTTAAGATGCAGCATATTGAGCTGACCATATGTTACAGTGCTGTTGAATGGCTGAGTGATTCATGCCCGTCACATTCTAGTATATCAATTAAAGCTCCTTGAAGTCTGCATGATTTGTGTCTCTGTTATTAAACCCTGCTAATTCATCCCACTTACACATCTGTTATAAATCTCTAGGAGTGCTGCATGATTCATGGCAATCTGTGAGCATGGTACAGCAAATTCTTCTCCTTGTAATTAACAGTAAATTGTTTTACTGCCATGCAATGAATTTTTCAGTTATATTGCAAATGAACTCCTAAATGCACGGTTCTTTCCCAAGAACTGACTTATATCATTAGGCAATTAAAAAGTATTGCTTTGAACCAAAAGCTTTTAATCAAGAGGAATGCAACTTAAACACAGCTTAAAAACCTTGCAAATTTGACAGAGAGAAAAGAATCAACTGAGCTATTTTCTGAAGTATAATATGTGGTTTGTAGGGAGAAGAAACAAATAATTTTTAAGTCACCAGTAATTTCCTGAAACTCAAAGGGCGGTTTAACTGCAGCTTGAACACGTGGCAAGACAAGTTTGAGCAGATACTATTTACCTCAGAAGTTACTTAAGTCAACTGTCATTATGAAATTTCTCAGATTACTTTACACTTTTCTAATTGTAAAACAGTGTCTTTATTCTTGAAATAAATAATTGGATAATTAGCCAAGCTGAATCATCAGAGGATTCCAGTGCTGCTCAAGTGTTCTTGTCAAAGGTGAAGCAAATTCATTTCAGCTTTGCCTCTGCAGCTTTCTGAAGAGGCTTTGATTTTTTTTTCCTGCTACATTCTTGGCAGCAGCCTCAAATTCATGAGTCCATACATCAAGTCAGTAGTTTAACAACAAATGAAATTAAATTCAAAGAAGGAAAACTAATTGAAGGACAGCAACAAAAGTGTTTGGTAATGTGCTTTTTAATATGGCATGCCACATTTGCATGATAATTTTTCCTTTTTAGCATGGAGCAGAAAGTGACTAGCTTAATGAGGGATTATTCAAGACAGGAATGAACAAAATGCATTCATAACTAAGAACAAAGATTGTATTATGAAACGGAAACAGGCAACTGCCGAGAAGTAACTGGATGATTGGTTTATGCATTATGAATAAAAAGGTAGAAAAATATTTATATTAGTATTCACTAATGACTATATATACAAGATTGTTGTAATTAAAATTATAAATTAACATATTAAGAGTGCTTGTTTAATCACTTTGGGTCCTATTCACAATGAAGAGACTTACATACATGCATGCAAAACAATCTGTGTTTTCAGGCCAGCAGCAAACGGCCCTCGCATTTCTTTTTCATAACAAAGGAAAAATACATTACTTATTACCTGTTTAATAGGTATTTGTGACTTTAAAATCGAGGCATAGCTTTTTGTAGCAAAGCAGTCTAGGACAGGCATAAACAAATACCGTATGCCATGAGAAGTGAGTTGAGGCTTTTGAAAAGGGCTTGCACTGGACCTTATTCATGAATGGAAAAAATGGTCAGATTACTCAGATTAAAAAACTAATCAAAAAGAAAATGACATCAAGGAGTGTAAGACAGCCCAGAAAGCCCATCAGCATCATTACCCCAGCAAACCCAGAGGCAGCTCCAAAGCCACCAATACAACTGCTTGAGAAGTCTGCCAAGAAGCCAGATGCAGCTGGTGCTGGAAGAATCTCTTCTACCAATTAGCTTCTGAACCCTGTAATTGCCATCAAAAGCAAAGGATCAGGAATACAATGTGCTGGGGTAAATGGCAGCAATCACAAAGCCATACTTAGGCGTCTTTTAAAAAAATGATTTTTAAAATGAGGAAGGGCAAAGGAAAGACTAACTTAATTACAAGAAATAAGCTCAGTCACACAGTAGTTAATGAAACATAGCTGTATAGATTGTTTAAGGCACCCTTCGAGTATCTGATTTGAGAGGGGTAAGAGAAGCAATTGTACTAGTCCAAGCACTCACATGGCTAATTGCATCCTGTTGAAATGTCAGAAATTGCTGGGGAAAAAAGAAAAAGATGCTTCTCTGCCTCAGGGAAAAATTTGGAAAACATGCATGTTTTGTCTTGGTAGATGCTGCAAAGAATAATGCAAGTAATTACTAATTTTATGCAAATGCATTGTCAAAAAAAAAAAAAATATCACTTTTATGGGACCAGGCCTTTCACTGCTACCAGCTTGTACAGGTCTATAGATTCCAAGGTACCACCAGATCAGAATCCTACATGCTAAAGGCACAGAGCAAAAAGTGCTTTTGAAAAATAAAAAAATAGCTTAAGACCAGGTAACAACAACAGGTTGAATGACATTTGCAAAAGTAAACAGGAATTTGACCTCAGCAGAACCTGGAGAGAGGAATTAAGTAAAATGTGGCTCTAAGTGTTGAGATGAAAAAATGCATAATTATTGTCCAGTACTGCATTCAGTTACATGCATGCAGTTCCACTTGATGATCTTGGGGTAGCAAACACAAAAAAAAAGCTCAAATTCTATTTCAAAGTTTCAAACAAAGTATTAAAAATGACCTTTGGTCATCTATCATCCAACACTTTCAATAGGATGTGCACAATACTGCACTGCATAAAGAGTATTTTAAATACCACACAGATTGTGGAATGCACACCTTTAATTTTAGGTTTAAAATACTGATTAAAAAAAGTATGAAACACTTCTTCATTATTTGAGCCTTTAAAAGTCAACTATCTGTATATTTGTATCTGAACATACCTGTACAGCCAGATTCTCTTTGAGGAACAGACATAGGTTGATTATTTTCTTCCCTTACCTTGATGTGTTTGCTTTGATCTTTCATCCCAATACTACATTACCACATAACATTGATCTTCCAACACTTTTTGCCAGTCTCGGACCTGATCATGCACCAGGCATACCCATGCAAGTTCTTTTATTTTTCACACCTATTCTTCTCCCTGGTTTCATATGCATTTGTGACAGCTTCCACTCAGCTTTTTTATAAAATAATTCAACTCCTATTAATCCTATTTTGTTTGCTTCCTCACATTCTTCTGGCTCAACTGTCTTCCTTTATTACCATTTACAAATATTGTGGGTGTGTATATTGTTGAGGAGGAGATTTTTTGGCAGTCTGACAGACGCAAGGACATATGGCTGATTGTAGTTTTATTTCACTCCCCTGCAAAGCCACTCGTAAGATATCCCTGGTATGGGTGTCTGTACCAGGTTAGAGAGGATCTGCTTATTACAATTGCTTTTGGATTATTTTAGCCAATATTAAGTTATACTCCAAAAGACTTCCCATTGAAAGTTCAACAGACTATTTCTGATGCTCCTGCTCCCTTAGGTCTTACACCTAGATTCTGGCCCTTACTGCAGAAGTCTCTTAAATCCTTTCTCAAAGCCTCTCAGTTTCTTCCTCAGCACTTTTGTTTTTAATAATTTCATGCCCTTGTTTTTATTTGCTGTGTTACGTCATATAAAAAAAAAAAAAACATATTGCCAGAGAAAAAGAAGACTGCTAGATTTTGAGAAGTATTTTATTTTTAGCTAGTCTTCAAATTAACTTGATGGATATGAACTAAGTTTAAAAATTACTTGAGACTTCTTGGGGCAAATTTTAGAAAGCATTGGCAATTCCAAAAGCAAGCCCCTTGCTAATATACACCAGTTGGATGCACCAAAATCACAGTCACCTAGGTACCCATTGATTTAAAAGCTCCATGTGATAAATCCACACATGGAATGAGTGGAGATTGTTTTCCATCATCCTCCTCAGGATCAGAGGAGGAGAATTAGTCTAAGTTAGCATAACCTCTAGCCCAACTTGGAACATAATTCTAAGGTCTTGGATCGTGTTATGATGCACGGAGACCGTCGTGCTGGAACACATTTCAGTCCAGACTTCCTCCAAAAAGCTCCCTTTGCCAGGGCATGGAGGGGGACTGGCATCCAGCCAGGGAGGCTGTCTTTGTGCCAGGGAGACATTCCTTCAGCAAACAGAGCTCCTCAACAGTCCTAAAAAGGCAATTCTAATTTGATTTTGCACCATTCAGTAACACACAAGGGTATTAATGGACTATCATTTATTTTTTACAAATGGGACTGGTTTCTCCTAACTTTGTTCCAAGTTTACCCTCCCTTTGATCTAAAAGTCATCACATAGGTAGTGTTGCTTTTAATTTTTCTTTGGAAACACAGTTTTACAGAACTTCATAAAATGGAACATGCACCAGGAAAAAAAATAAAAAACCACCAGTAACAAAACACCAAAGAAGCAGCCACCACTGGATGGAGGTTACTAAACAATTTTCTTCAGAAATGAAAAATATGATTAATGAAAGATAAAGTTGCATGCAAAATGTAGTTGTTTATTCTTTGGTTTGTCAAAATTTAGGGCAGTGCATTAATATGCTTTAAAACCATAAAAGGATCCTAATATAGGACTGACTCTTCACTTTCCAGGCTTACAACAGCAGGCAGAAAAAAGCTACGTTGCAAAACAGCTAATAAACCGGGATGTGTCTGTTATTCTATTTTGTATTCGCCTATCTTCTCTAATGTGATAGGTCTCTACGTATTAACTCAACCAGGGAGGAGATGGTCATAAACAAGCTGTCAAGCATAACTAAGCTATTGTTTCTGAATCTTTTAATAAATCTATAAATGCAAAGTTGGATCATTTGTAGTAATAAGGTGTGCTGTTTAGGCCATATTTGTTTCCATGGTTATCAGCACAGACTGTAACACTGTTCCTTGCATGGCTGTGTGGTGTGGGATGTAGGAGGGTCTGTAGACAGTCAGCTTGAAATTTCAGAGGTGGTAATATGAGGAAACAGATTTTGAAATCGGCAGTTTATCGGGAGAGAAGACTGACAGAACAATCTTTGCCACAGAAAAACAAAGATGATATGGTGAATCAAGGAATAAATCATCTATCTTCCACTTGGGAACAAATGGAACGGCAATTAAATAAAGACACAGACAAAGAACCGAGGACAGACTAAAGGTAATAACCCAACATCTAAAATTCCACTTCAGCTAATGCATATAGAGCTTCCTGTTCACTAGCTCTGGGCATCTCCTTCCCTGTCTGGAAGCTCCTCTATCTCATCATCAATTATGCAGAGGAACTTGATGGAATTCAGATAACTCAGATGCAGTCCAGGGAACCTAGGAAAACATTCTGTACAGGAGAAGGTTTCACGTTTTTTCTTATGGAAGACCAAATTACATAGGGGAGAGAATTTCCAAGATCATTGTCACAACAACCATATGACAACACCACTAATTTCTTAACAGAAAATGCTAACATTGTAAAAGCAATTAATGTGTTTTAAACGCCTACACAAAAGGGAAGCACAATGCTAATTAGTCATCTCTCTTGTAGGTAACCACCAGTGTATGTTACATAACATGGATTTTTGAGGTTATATTTATAGTATTATAAAGAGCTGTACAAACTATTTTGTTCCATGAATAACAAGACTTGTGTCTTGTTATTCCTAACAATTTCTCTCTCCTAACTCTCTTGATCCTAACTCACTTGAGTGAGTTCATGCCAGTCTTTTCTTCAAAGTAAATACAGGCTTTCTCCATCTCTGTTCTGTACTGATGCTTATTTTCTCCTAAATTTGTAGAAAGTTAGTACCTTTGAAGTCCCTGACATATGTGGTTGAAATTAACACAAAGATTGAAAATTTATTAAGGTGCACACAGGCACATATATGCAGTTTCTTAAGCACTATTTCCATAGGAAAGTGTGAGTATACATATCTACAAAACAAAATCTCGCAAATCTCAGGGGTTAAATAAAAAAACCCAAACAACCCACAAATTTTTCATAAGAGCAAACCCAAAGCATGTATTTTGCTTCCCATTTAGACACACTAATAAACTATATACTTATGTTGGAGTTTAATACAAAAACCATGCAACTCCCCCTTCATAGGTTAAGGAAGACATTGGGATGGCACATGCATTTTACATGCCCTATTGTGTAAACATGACACACACTAAAACACCCCAACAACAAATTAACAACTTCTTAGCATCATAAACGAATGAAAGGGTTCAATCACATTTGTGTATAGTTAGTGTTTAAATAAACAGGAATAAACATATACATATCCATAACTTGCAAATGAGAGAATGGTACACAAATCCTATTGCCATAATAGTGTACCTTAAACCTTCATTGACAACATTTGGTTTTAATCTGACAAGATAAACAAATAATAATTAAGCAAGTCACTTTGTATTAATACAACACCTACCCCTGTCACTGTGCATCAAACTATGATCATCTTAACGGTATTCATTAGCAAACTGTGTGTGAGCTTTGCACTTTGATACAGACTGTTTCCTTACCAGCTGCCAGGGTTTGCCCCATGCCCGGCTCACTGGTTACACAGCCAATTTGATTGCAGAGAGTAACAGTAAAGTTGTATGTCCTGTAAGGTTTTAATCCCATCACCACATAGGATAGCTCATGAGCCTCAGCTATATGCAAAACCTGCAAAGCAAACAGATTGGAAGACGACATTTGGGTAGTAATACTTTCATTCCTATTAATCGATGATAGGTTCACTAATAAGGAACATGTCCCTGAGTTTACAGATTCCTTCACTTAGATGTGGAAAAGCCTGCAAAGACCAGCTAAGGGAGAGGATTATGTTGGAGAATCTGAACAAGCAAGGATTTAGGTGATAATACTTCCCATCACACTGTTTTATGAGGTAATAAGCCAGTTCCTGAGTGGATAAATGAGGAAACAAAGTTATTGCCTCATAAAACTGTGTGGTGGTGCAGTTATCACTAGAAACAGTGCAGCTACAACGCAGATGACGAAGATGACACTGTTAAGCAGTGAAACCTGACCACCACTGAATGAGTGACATGATTAGCAGGCATTGGGAGGGAGGAGGACTAGTACCTACAGACTTTTGAATCTGCTTTACTTTAACGTTACTTTAAGCTATCAGAGAGTGTGGAACTGAATAAACTGTTGTATTTCAGATAACTTCTTTATCTGATGTTTATTTAGATGAAAAACCTTGCAAACCTGTGACCAGAAACAATTTATACTTATGTATTGTTACAACAGCCCCAGGAGCAACAGCATCCCTACTTCACAGACAAATAAACTAAGGCTCACCTGTGTTACCACTGAAAAACAAAATCAGCTCTGAAGTGAGAAATACAACCAGATCCACTTCCACATTCTGACTACCTACAACACTTCTTTGCTCATTCTTAAGCTTTTAGTTTATTACTACTGCCATGGTATTTGTTTGTCAAACCCAGTCTCTTAAATATTACAACAGTATTTTAAAATCACATATTTAAACTTTACAGTTGGTTTTCTGATATTTTAGGTTTCCCCGTTTCAAAGAGTTGTCCATTATCCAGGAAGCCAGACAGGTACCTTCTTAAAGTAAATGCAGATTCCTGCACAACAACATGGCTTTAAAGCACTTCAGCAAATGTAGCAGAATCAAAACATGCAAAGATCAAGGCAATTTAAATGTTGTTGCTCAGTCTCATCCCTCCTAATTTTTAATCTCACCCACTATGAAAACAAGTCAGCTCAGGAGCAAAACTTAAAAGCTGAAAGTAGTGCATAACATTACAGAGCACTCAAACTGAAAGGTGAAAAAGTTAGATAAGAGGATATACAGCAAATCAGGGAAATAATTCATCACATCAGGGAGGACATCAGATTTTTTACTTTTACTAGTACCTGTTAGGAAAAAACCTAATGTAACTAACAGTAATACCTGGGAAAATGGTGGCAAGAACATTTGCTCTGTCATCAGACTGATGCTGTATCCCATCACCTCTCCTCTTGCTATATTATCTTCAGGTTTTTGCCATGACACATTGAGAGAATATGGTGAAAGTGGGAATACTGATGGAGGTGGCATGAAGACTGGGGCTAAAATCAAATTAATACAATAACATTCATAAAATACGTGAGCAATGTGTGTAAATCCAGCTTTCTCACTGTATTTGTAAAACACCATTTCAGACAGTCTTTTCTTTTGTAACCTTATTTTCAAGTTTAACAGGAATTTTCAGATTGTTTTGACAGCACATGAAAAGTAACCCACCCATCACTCTCCTGTTTCCTACTCTGACCATGAATGCAGAATAAAACTCTGCTTATGCCTTCAAAGAAATACTGATCGGCACTAAAGTCCTAACCCCTGTAGCAGGTAGGAAAGTACATGCAAATGAAAAAGTCTGGAAGAAAAACTTCATGCAACCTGGGAAAAAACTGATAAAAGCAAAAAGTGTTCAATCCTTCAGCATCTTAAAAGCAATTTTGTTTGCTAGGCCAGTTTGAAATTAACATGTCTCTCACTTCTTACAAAACAGTTCCCCTGTCTTCCATAGTAAATCTGTAAAAGGATTGTTTGCACTGCAGTTAAATCCCCACCTGATTACTCTGTAATAATAGGATACCAACTCATAGCACTTCTGCTACATACAAACAACCACACTAATGGACCTCTTCCCAAATACAATTTAACACTTTTATAACATATAGTATTTAAGAACAGATAAGCACAAAGGCTCATTTTGAAAGCGGAATTAGTTTAGCCTGCTATTTTGCAGGAGCAAATGACAGAGGATGTGATTTTCAAGCTAAGAGCAAACAAAAACATCAGTGATGTAAGAGATGTTTAATTACAAAACATGGCCTCTATCAGCCTAAAAAAAGCTTTAGATTTCTAATGTAAGCACTGAAATAAATAGCTGTTATTTCAGACAATATGTCAAGTGACAAGACCTTTTGAAAATCTGAACAGAAGGGCCATAATAAGAGCAGTTATGAACTCGTAAACTTTTGAAAAATATGGTCCATATTTTGAGACTTGGCCTCCACAAAAGCATATGAAAAGTTTCAAGTGCTACACTCCTGAAAGGCAACCCTCTCAAGTTCTTAAAAAAATTGCATTATAAGCAATCAGAGCCTCAGTTGAGGAAAACTCACTAGAGCATCCTTCCCAAAGATATGTACCTTCTCAGAAAACATTCCTGATTCACACCAACTGTTATTATATTTGTGGGAAAAGCAATCTTTTTTGCATGTTTTCACTCTTTAAAAGGACAACTGGGAAAACAGTGAGGAATTCAAACAATGCTTAGTAGATCTTAAAATCTTGTAGATTTTAAATTCTTAATAATTGACAGGGATTATTTTGTTCAAAAATACTATTTTACAGTGAAGAAAATGCTTTTGCTTAACATGCGAAATTCTGAGATAATCTCACCTATCTTTAATTAGTTAAAAAATGAGAATTTGTCTAGAATCATCACTAGATGCATTTGATTTAAAAAAAAAAAAAAGAGAGAGAAGAAAGAAGAGAACACATTTTGATTTAGTTCTTCCTTTCATTTATGTCAAACAAATTCAAACCAATACTTACCAGCCTCTCCTGTTCGGCCTGACATCCAGGCTGAAGATATGCTACCCGCCATGTTTACTGCTAGCACATAAAATTCATACTCTGTGAATGGCTCCAGATCAGTGACGGTGGCACTGGTCTGCGGTGGAGCCAGGGCATTTTCATTGGGAGACTCCATTACTGGTTGAGGACTGAGCCATCCACTGCTTTGGAAAATACGAATTTCGGGAGGAAGAAAGTTCCCAGCTGGTTTTAATTTTTTTCTCATGTAAAGTTCATATCTTATAATTATGCCTAGAGGAAAAAGCAAGCCAGGAAACTTAGTGCCTTGAAATGATTTCTAGTGTTCAACTAAAATACCAACACCAATATATCAAATGAGCTCACAATCCACCAATCAAAATCTTAGAAAATATAGCATTAGAAGTTTTCCTTGTTTCTGCTATTTTCATCCAAATGCTTGCTTTGGCATTTTTTGATTATTTTTCCTTCCTCGCGATTTTGGGATTAGAAAACAAATGGCTGGATTACGGCAGAAGTTCTTCCATCTTCACTGGAAGACAATATCCTAAAGTTCTGATCAAATTTTACTGGAAATTACTTCAGGCATGTGATTTTCAAAAGTATTTTGATTCATTTTTTACACAATGGATAGGAAGTTCTTGAATGCCAGTTAGATGCTAAACTTTTAGAGCATACTACTGGATAGGAGATGTGTGTGTCAGTTTTTCATCAAAGTAAACCTATTACATACACAGGCAGGTCTCATCACTTTGAAAAAAATAACGTCAGCAGTGTGGCATGAAGTGATACACGATCCAGGTCAGATGGTGAAAGCAGTTTAACTGCAGGAACAGAGTATAAGATTTCCCAAATGGGAAAGACGAAACATAGCAAAGCCAGGTGATTGTTAATTACCATAAAATGTATGTATTTAGGGCTGTATTCAGGCACAGAACTGGAGGGGTAGATTGTGATAAACAGTTTCTCTCCTTGTCTTTGGAAAGACCAGGAAATCTGAGCAGACATCAAAAGAAGTACGAGAGTATTGCTTAAAACTGCCTGTGCTGGCACTTACATTAACGTAACGACTATGAAGTAAAAAATGAGTATATGCTACAGGCTGGGGGACAAGCGCCAACGGCAAATATCATGACTTGCGTTGTAGGAACTGTCCTCTAAATACATCCAGGCATTCTTGTGCAGGCAGGCATTCTTCCTGTCTAACCTGGTAAGAGCTGGCAAGTGAGACGTCTGAAGAGAAAGCTGAGGTCTGCATACACAGATGCCCATTTTGTGGACAGATCAAAATGCTTGTTTTTGCATGCACAAGTAGTTGTGCATGTAAGCCAAAACTCCATTGTACATATATTAAAAGATAAAGTATTTGCCAGTAAAACTTGTGGCATCACAAAAGCATCCTACAACAGCTGCGTTCTCAGTTTCAATAACCTAAAATATTATTATGCAAGTTAGACCAGCAACTCTTGGCAATTGCCTGTTCCCTAACAAAGTTATACTGGTAATAGAGTTAGTTACTACACATGACGGATGGTTTTAAAAAACAGACTTCTTTGATAATTCTTTTTTTTTTCCATAACTGTTATCTGCTTATTTAGTCTTTGTCAGGCAATATCACCACATCTGTCTGAACTAGGCGATCTGGCAAATTAGGAAATAATTAATTTTACCCTAAGTGTTTAATTATAAATGTGATTTTTGCTCTAACAGATGTCACTAAGGGCTACATCCTGGACCCAACACATCCAGTTGGAGTTCTAGACTCCAGAAGTATAAAACACAGACTCTGAGGATATATTTAATGGCAGACAGGCAAATTAGGACAACACCTTATTTCATTCTCAGTTTATGCCTCATGGATAAGGATATTCTAGTCAAATTTGAGAAAAAGTTGCTTTTTGTTTGCAGTCTTTGACTTACAAAAGTAAATACAATGGCCTACCATTTGGTTGCTCAGGTGGTGACCATTCCACAGCCAGTTCTGTAGAGCTGAGGGTTTCTATCAGCGGTGGGTGTAGCCCTTCCGGAGGAGCTTGTGCAGTAATTACTGTTACCGGCTGGCTCTTTAAGCAGCCACCACTAGTACAGGCTTGCACAGAAAAAACATACTTTGTAAATGGAATGAGATTCCAAATAATTGCTGAAGTTTTTAAGCCTTCATAGTGACCACAAGGCTGGGGATCAACCAAGCTAGTGCATGTCAAAATATATTTTTCTATGGGCCCAGAGTTATTGGAGAGGCTTGTCCAATGAAGTAAAACAGAATGGTGACTAACAGGAAAGACAGGATTTAAATGCAAGCTTCCCATAGGAATCCCAGATTTTGTTCTGTATGTCACCGAGACGCTTCTAGTAAAGCCATGAACATTGCTGGCTTGGACATAGTAGGAATAGAAGGTATATGGTGATAACATGGTATCGGTGAAGGTCTGAACACCTAAAAGAAACATGTGAGAAGAACACTGTATCAATATAACACATTACAAATAATCTTCGTTTGCATACTTAAAGTCTTTCCAGCCCTAACTGAAGGCATAAGATATTTATGCCACTTTGCATGCCCTTCTTGAGATCATCATGAACATTGTAACTTCAACTTTTTTTTTTTTTTTTTAAACAGGGAAAACTTACTCCCCTTTTCCCTGTATTATCTTTCACTACACATTGGCATCACTACAGAAATAATTTTTCTAGTGAATTTCTCCTAGTTCCTGTTCTAATCATGAACACAATTAATACAATTATCTTCTTATTCCTCCTTTGCTTGGAAATAATTATTTCAAATGTAAATCAGCATTGATATTAGTGGTTCTGATTTAAGAAAAATAAAAAAACATTCTGTAAATTTCACACTTTTAGTTTTGATTCATTTCACAGCATAAGATCAAATATTTCACTTTTCTGGGATTTCACTTCCCCAGTTCTAAACTAGTGTTTAATTGTTCATTTGTAAAGCATTTGATCTTGGATAAAAACTGAAACGGAAGTGCAAATAATTATTAAAAAGGTATACCCAAAGCCTACATTTAGCTTCCTCGTCCCCTACTTCCCATTACTCTAGACAGCTTTTTAACAGCCATAACTGTGAATAACTCCTACGTATATCCTAGAAGCAGCTACACATCTTAGTCACCACAGCACAATATGAATTTACATACAACCATACCACCATATATCGTTTTGCCTTAAGAAACGGTGAACATGGAGTAATACGTTAGATGACAGAGCATGGGTATTATGCCAGAGCCCAGATACTCTTAAACATTTTCAAAGCCAATGGAGAGGAACAAGAGGTTTCTAAGTCATCTCTCTACACCTGTACTGGCAAGCCAGTCCTGGTACAACTTCACGGGGACCACAGAATTATTAGTATTGCTAGATATTCAACCCTTGACATTGTAGTAGTACAAAAGCAGCAGTGTTAGCCCAGTAATTTCACACTGCGCTTCAACCACACACACACATATATAAGTTCCTTATTGAGATATAATTTATGTATCCCGATAACCAACTTATTGCTGGAGACCAGGTAATTTCATCTTTGTGCCTTTCAAACCCTGGTAAGGATGGGGAATGACTCTGCCAGTGATAGTAACAGTTATTGTGAGATCCTTGTGACCTAGTAGTGGTCAGGCAAGTGATGCAGCAGATTTCAATCTTGCTGTGGAGATTCAGCTATTTCATTTCAAGAAAGTTCATTCAGTGTTTATGAACACCTAATGACCAGATGGTAACTTTATTTCAATAGGAATAGACTAGATAAAACTGTATAAAACCAAAATATGTAAGGTTCTACATTCTTCAGATGAACAATTCCACCACGTATTTAGCTACATCTATAAATAATGAGAACCAACATGATTTGGAATTAGAATCATAAGTAACTTTTGGGTTGGGTTTGGGGTTTTTTTTTCACATTTTAGAGGAAGTATTTAATTTTATCCTCAAGACAAGGATTAGTATCTCCTGAGCCTCTGGTTTCCCAGAGCAGTTAGGAAAACATTGTTTTAATTGGGCATTCTGCAATACTATCAGGCAGATCAGCAGGCCAATTTAGAAGATTTTTCTTAATTTTCCTTGGGAAGTTCAATGTTTCTATAAAACTCTCATTTAGTCATAA
The DNA here is from genome assembly GCF_000690775.1 of Eurypyga helias. Taxonomy (NCBI): domain Eukaryota; kingdom Metazoa; phylum Chordata; class Aves; order Eurypygiformes; family Eurypygidae; genus Eurypyga; species Eurypyga helias. The sequence goes on from NW_010236525.1 coordinate 327,119, forward strand.
GATAATGTTCATCTAGTTGCACACTCGGGGCATTTCATAAGCATTACAAATTCCACACTATACTGAGAAAAAAGTAACATTATCAAAAGTTCTGACAGTATTAACAGTTTATTCTTGATACTGAAACCCCAGCAGATGATTTCACATCATTAATTAGTGGTGCTGCTAGGAAAAGTCAAAAATGTCTTTTGAAACAAAATCTATGTTTTTATAAAATAATGTTTTGTTAAACAGAAACATGCTTAACATCGCATTATCCAGCTAAATACATTCAGATTTTTTCACTCTCTACAAAGTACGTATGTACAGTCATGAAATAATACCCTCAACAATGCACTCAGTTTCGAGTACATCACAGAGCACAAATTTATGACAATGAAGTGTAATAGCTTTTCTTGCAAAATTAATTCATATTTTTACTACAGTTAGACTTTGAAACTAAATTAAGGAATTGGAATATTTTCTATTAGCTCTCTATTCTTTCTCTCCTCTCAATCACTTAATCCTATGCTTACAGGGGGTCACATACCCTTCCTCATGCCATGTACTGCAGAGTGCGTAAATTCACAGCATAAGCCACAGAGTAAACAACTGTAACACAGCAGCATGCACCAGAACATAAAAATGCTAGGTGCAGTACAAAGGATCTGGGCTTCTACTGAATAATAGTATTTTTTTTTCTCCAGGGTACATGCTAGTAATTAGAAAGACTCAAATTCTGAAAAATATTAATGCTGTGTTGGTATGAAAATGCAACAAACTAAGGAAGCTGCTAAAACAGAAATCAAACCTTAGTGATACCAAACCACATCTGTCTTAAAAAAACAAGCAAACTTTTTAAAAAGCAAAACACACAAAAAACCACACACACAAAACCAACCAACCAAAAAAAACAAACCCACAAAAAAGCCCCCACAAACTGCAAAACACTTTTGTGCCATATATACATAAAACCAGGATCCATATCCATCTCCTTTTCTTTGATAAGAGGATTAATAGTAGCACTAAATGGCCTTTCCAGCTAGGACAAAGTGCGGAATCCTTGAGGACTGCCTTCTGAGGATCCCTTTGCAAGCCTCAACGTGAGAGAAGTGGTGCTGCTAAAGGCAAATCGGGAGCTACACTGTTCGTGTAACAGAAGGTGCTAAAAGTTAGAGACCACAAAAAGCTTTCCTAATCTGTTAACAGTTTAAAACCAGGAGAATGAAACAAAAAAGCGCAAGTTTAAGAACATTACTGTCTCCTCCATCCACCCTAATTCTTTCTCTGGAACTTTGCCTTTTTCAGATTTTAGGGTCTGTGTGTACTTGCAGAGTGAGTCGATTAAAATTTTTCATACTAAAAAGCAAAAAATTCTAGCCATTTTGGGTGACTCAGTTCACCAGATTTTAAACTGAAATATTGATTTCTTTCAAATAATAACACAAGAACAGTAAAGCACTAAAGAAACACAGAATAATGTCTTCAAAATCACAGAGAATGATAATGACCAAAGTGAAACAAATAAAAATTGCACATATATATAGATAGATATATACACACACACAAACAAAATCTTGGATGTCACCTTCCTGTAAATACTTACTAAAAGGGTGGTAGTCTTCAGTTGTGTAAATTTCAGCCTCATCCCTATACAGCTGGTAAATAATCCTGTTAGAATTTGGAGAGTCAGGGGAACTCCATGAAAGACTGATAACAGAGGAATTGAGAACTTCTCCTGTAGGAGGAGGTTGCTGGAATGGAGCTAAAACACACAAAAACAGAGGCTGTAAAAATGAAGGTAATCAATAATCACACAAATTTTAACAAAAATGCAAATAAAAAAACCAAGGAAATGTACACTCAGACAGGACATTAATAGAGTAAACTGGACCAACCAAATGCTCTCCAACACAGCTTTTTATCCAAGTACATGAAACAAATTTATAAATGTGAACAAATTACAAACTTAACCCACATTTCACCCCCGCACCCCAAAAATTAAAGCAAGTACATCACAGTTTTTCTGATTTTTTTTTTTTTAATTTTTAATTTATTTCAAAGCCTCTATAAAACAGGAGCATGCTTATCTGGTCACATATTGAAGTCTATAGTCCAAACAATTTTTTTTTTTCCCCTCAGAGGATTCATTCCATTTTAGCATAGGCCAGGCGTAACTTCTTCTAATAGAATAGAAATGGAAAGTCCAACTAACTACAAATTTTACTGAATTGTTACAATAAACCTACTTAATTAAATGACAAAAACTATAAAGGGGCAAATTTTGAAGGTTATTTAGGCAATTCACTTCCATTTGTTTCCAATGAAATTTAAATTGATGAGAGTGAGATGTCTAGCATTTTAAAAAATCATCTTGAGATTCTTATTTACCAAAATACTACTCTGCTATCACCTATATTAACTCTGGAAAATGTGCTACTTAACTGAACTAGTATCAATAAATAGAAAAACAAAGTTCACAAGGCAGAAGTCTCACGTTTTGTCTCCCACCTTTGTCTCTTTTGTAATCTGACTGTAGCATCATGGTTCTTTCTAAGGTGATGGCTGTTGCGTAGAAATTTTATATGAAACTTTATATGCATAGATATACACATACACACACACGTGCACAGAGGCGTACGGTTTTACATGTGGACTCGATGATTTTAAAGGTCTTTTCCAACCTAAATGATCCTATGAGTATATACTTACATTATTATTCAAGCCAAAGCATGAGTCCATATCCTGCTACGAGATCTCCAGCCATCCTGCTATACTACGGAAAGCACAGCTCTCTGCCCCTCCATACACCAAGCATTAGCACACAACAAGACTGGCTTGTGTGGACAGCTCGTAATTGCTGTAGCTGGACTCAAAGGCAGACTGTGCTGGAAGGAAAACCAGGGCGGCGTAGTTCTAGAGGAAAACATCTTGCTCCAGGAATGACAGTAGCCGAGGGCAGTATAGAAGTCAACATATGGAGTAAGCTACCAGGAACTGGATGCAGAAACACCCAATAAGCTTTTTGCACTTACAAAAAGCATTGCAAGAAAATGTCAACACTAGAAATATGTGACTTTCCATTAATTTTTTCTCCTTCTTTTTATACACTATCATCATCTTCATTACGTGAATATTTACCTAATATACGCAATTCACCAAAAGTTAATTTTTAAAATCTGCTCAGCCAAGCTAACAGGAGACAAGAAGCAAAGAGTGAAGCTGCAGACAGAAAATTGCATGAGGACCTCAAGCCACACAAGCGATAGATGTAGAGACTTACACCAACATCAGTGGGTCAGCTCACATCTGGGGTTTTTTTAATACAAACCTAAAATGTGAGTTGAAGCTCTTTAGAGTAAGATAATGAAAAACACTGTTCCTACTACACATTCTCAGCCAAGAAACAGCAGAAAATATTTCTAGAATTCATCAGATTGAACAGAACAGATACCTCTCCCATTGGAGAGCATAGGTTGTTTTGCTGCCAATCTAAAGCTTTTCAGTTCAGCTGAGTTAGGAAGTGAATGCATGCCAGTGTGTCTACAGGAGGAAAGTTTAAGAATCAAAGGAAGTAAGCACGTCTAAAGCCCCCTGGCATTTTTGAAAGTTTCTCCATGTAACACACGCTTACAAGATCTGAGCAATCATAGGAATTTACTGGCAGAACCTTCATTCTCCATTCTGAGTCTCACTCTATTGCATATTACTCTCACATTTGTTGTTTTGCATTTTGGATGTCTAAGTAAAGTTCAGATTTTTTTATGGAGCATCCAAGAAACCTTTGTTGGACAAAAAGATTGAAAACAAGTCTTTTCCTTAAAGAATATTAGTTGGACAGTGACAGCAACTTACATTTGCTTTCTTTGGCAAAGACTTATAACCAGTAATGGTATGCATCAACAAAATCCTATTCTGCAATGAAAATAACCAAGCTAAGCAAAGCTCCATATCTGTGCAACAAGTTAAAATATTTTGATATGAATAACCAAAAGACTGCAATTGCTATATCATTTATGTCCAGAAGAGGACTCCGCTTGTCATGTAGAATACCGCCTCAGGTATTTTTTCCTAACTAAAATCTATGATATTATTTATCTATTTCATATTATTATTAATCAATTTTATAGTTGGATTGCCATTGCCCTTTATCCAATGTATATCCCAACATAAATAAGTAGTTTGGTTTATGTCTGTAAAGCACTTTGAAGATTAACAGCTACATAAAAGTGCCATGTATTATTAGTATTATACATTCGGTTGAAACATCCTACATTTTTTAAAGAAACAAGAGGCCAATCAGCTGTCTGCACAATGAACAGGTACTGTGTTTTCCACAGAAGAGTATGGTGAAAAACAAATCAAAACTGTATCTTAACACCTCCAGATTTTGAGGAAAAATTAGTATCTCTGGAAACAAATCAGTCTCTTCTTTCTATCCCACTTGTAGCGTTGTGCATTCTGCAATGCATAATATTTGAAATTTAAACTGATTTAGCATGAAATACAAACTGGAATTGTCTGCCTTTGTAAGTGAACTCTTCGTGCATGTACATCTCTGCTTGCAAAGCTAGTGTAGGCATATCGCAGTGATGAATGTCATATAAATACCTACGTAAAATATACACAGAAATACTGTGTTGAAAGAGGAGAAACATACTCCAGAGATCACCCAGGAATGTCTAACCCTGTTGTTGCATTACACATGTGTATTGGGTTTGCGTGGTAAGGTTTTGGTAGCAGGAGGGCTACAGGGTTGGCTTTTGTGATAAGCTGCTAGAAGCCTCCCCCATGTCCAATAGATCCAATCCCAGCTGGCTCCAAGACGGACCCACCACTGGCCAGATCATCAGTGACAGTGGTAGTGCCTCTGGGATAAGGTACTTCATAACAGCCAAAAACTGCGCAACAACCTCCAGCTAAAGAGAATATGTGAGAGGAACAGCTCTGCAGTCACCAAGATTGGTGGAGAAGGGGAGGCAGGAGGTGCTCCAGGAGCCAGAGCAGATATTTCACCATCAGCCTGTGGTGAAGCCCATGTTGAGGCCAACTGGGCCCTGTGCCCATGCGGAGTACCCCATGCCAGAGCAGGCAAAAAAGAAGCCGCAGGAGGAGAAAGACAAAGCTACTTTCCACTGAGGAGCAGGTTTTAATTAAATACCAGGAGCATGCCTTCAACAAACCTTGTGTTCTTCAGATCTTTTGAAGACATCTCTCCTGCCTCTTGTCAGTGGCAGTAAGTTGTACAAATACTATTGCATTTGTGTGACTAAAAAGGTGAACTCTGCAGTGGTGACTACAAAGAACACAGTGGGAAGTGCGGGGGAACTGTGGGCGATCAATACCTCCCGGGTTAGAACGCAAGCGTCAGCTGTGCGTATGACACAAAGCATTTTGTACATCTGCCTGGCAAACACTCCCAAGAGTCTCACAGTGAAAACCACCCAAACTTCAGGAACCAGAAATATGGGAGGCGGGGAAAATCAAACCCAATTTTAGTACTGCTGACCTAACTAATACTCACTAAACCAATAATAACAAAAAAAAAAATATTCATTTGAAAGACATGCTTTTAGGACCTAACATCCACTTACTTTTACTGCAGCCAAATAGGTTGTGGACATCCAAATTACTAGCATTGGGAACACAGTTGTCACATTTCAAGCCAGTTACAAATTGTTTACAAACACACTGTCCAGTAAGAAGATGACAAGTCCCACTAATGGCTCCTGCAGGATGACAATTACAGTGCTGACATCTATAAACAAAAACAAATCAAGGAAGTGATCAAAACACATTAACACTTCAGTTAAGCACAGTAGGGTTTTGTTTAAAAGGTTCTTGGGTAACATAATTAAAAAAAACATAAACAGTTCAGTAGGCTGAGACGAGGCAGAAAATCTATTAGCCTAATAAAAAGAAAAATAACTTACAAAAAAGGTACCCATTATGAAAATAAACATTAACATCTTGATGCCAGAATAATATTCTAATTTAGTTATAACGGCTTAGAATTAAAGAACTTTCATATGTATTGATCCATACACAAAATGGATAACATCGTTCGGTAAAAACCACATTACGCACTCAGTCCTTCAATGCTTCCTCACACAACCTTTCTTGCAGAGCTGCAGAGTTCAGGGATACATGTGCAACCGCTTCCGTAGATTTCTGCACGAAGTATGCAACCTCCTAACTTAGAGGAAATGAGGCTCTTGTTGAGAAAGAAATCAATTAATAATTTCTTGTACACAAAGGCAACTTGAAGTTAAAAAAAATGTAACACGCTGGGAATAAAAGACAACGAATGTAGACAAAAATTGGGACAAAAAACCCTCAGATTAAAACAGTGGAAAGAAACAAAATTGAAGAAATATTAATAATAGAAAATATTTTTCTTTGCAGCCGGATGGACAAAATTGAAAATAACTAAAATTAATATTTAATTAAATGTGTAAATTAAATTATTTTTAATTAATAAGAACAAAAAAATTGCAACCATTGGTATCACATAAATGTCACATTTCAATTCTGTAAATCTCTCTGGCATCAGCAGAGTATTTTCAGGATTCTTTTATGCTTTGGCTTTTGCATGTGAGACCTCCCGCAATCAACTTTCCACTTGACATACTATTTCCCCACTGATGTTCGCTTCTAGCAGGGATACCAATGTCAGATTACGCAACTATTCAAAGACTTGGAATGTCTCAGAAATTAAGCAAAGCAATTTTTTCCTTACTGCAAATAATGCTACCCACCGCGATACAGGCTGCCATTACTAGTTGTAACAGAAAGTCAACAGGGTAAATAAGACTTTGTACTTTAGATTCTAATTTTGCTGTATTTTAATTACTGCAGTCTAAAAGAGTTTTGAGAAAACATAGACTGGGAGACATGTGGGTCTGTACAGTGCAGGTAAAACATGCTGCGGAATCTACACTTCACCACCCTCTTCCTGAGATGGAAAAGTTCGATTCTCAGGCAAAAGCAACACCAGCCTGGACGGAATCTTACATTACTCCAGATGCCAGGTCCCAAGATGATGAAGCCGCAAAAAGACCTCAGAAAAGCCTCAGGGAGAGACAGTTATGCCATGTCCCCCTTGCTCTGCCAACTCTAAGACTCAACAAGGGTCACTGATTTGTATTTGGCTGATCTTTCCTCAGCCCGTTTCACCAGACCCAAGAAAATAGGTGGTGGTGCCTTTACACAAGTTACCTTATCACTTCCCCAGCCATTGCCATCACCTTGATCTGTCTCTTTCTAGCAGTAGGAAGGCAGAAATTAAAGTGAGTTATCTTTTAGGTATCGGCTTTTTAAGGCAAGGGAGAGAGGAGGGGCAGGTGGAAACTGTTTTCACATTAGGACACTAAAATTCAGGTCAATAATCAGTGAAATAGACATTAAATGTGACAGATTTTTAAACAAGTTTAAGAAAACTCTTCACATACATTTTCTGCCCATCACAGAGCTCTCTGTATTAGAGTTCTTTTACTCCACAGCAGCTCGTGCTGTGTGATCTCCTGGGTAATCATTCAACACCCTTAAAAAGGCTGATAAAAGCTAAAGCTGCAAAATAAGCTGCAAATTTGTTTTATGGACTAATATCCTTTTGGGAATAAATAAAATACATTCTCTCTTGGAAACCACTATACTGTAGTTTGCTCGCTTTTATAGTCAAGAGAAAAGGGCAATTTTTTTCAAACTGTATTAAGTCTTTTCATCTGTAGACAGTGCATCCAAATCCCCCTTCAAATAGAGGTTTTGTTTAGACTATATAAATGTCAGGACTAAAAAAAAACCAGTTTAGTTAGAGAAAAAAATGAAGACAGAATTATTTGCTCAGTAAGACAGTACTTTATTATTTCGTAATTTCCTTACATGATGATATTTAGTACATATTTAGGTGGGTGAGGGGGGGAGGATGTAAACAAAAGTGTCTCAATAGATGAACAGTGAAAGACAAGCTGCTCTTACTGCTCCTGTATATTACTGCACCTCTTATGAATAAGGGTCTCCTGAGTATTCCAGTTTTCATTACCGTTCACACATGAGAGAATCAAACCCACATACACGTGCAGTCACAGTATTAGCTTCCACTGCTTGGCAGGGTGGGGCTGCTTTGCTCTGCTTGTTGCGTTTGCTTCTAGAAGTGTAGGCTCCCTACCTCCACCTACACTGAATTAGGCTCCAGATCCCTCAGACAGCAGCATACATGTCATCCCATTCTGTTCCACAGGATTACACATTGTATTTGTGTAATCACATGCGTCATTTTCTTAAACTGCAGAACACTAGAACTGGCTTTGTTGTTTGCATAGTTCATGCTTTTCAGTCAGGATTAAGGATTCAGTCAATTAAGGATTAAAAAAAACCCACGACCTAATTCTTTGAAACTTTTAATCATGTAATAAATATTATCAGCATTTTTGTTAAATGCTACTTCTTCAAGATACTCTGAGTCAAAGCCATCTGAGTTTTATTAAAACAGAATTACATATAATCAAGGAAAACAGACTTTTAAAACATGGAAAGAGAAATGTCAGGCCAAGATGAATTGCAATATTGATTTTGAGGGGATAAATGGTTTTTGTAATATTAATATAGAGGAACCTTTATTACATTGACTCTCTAGGTGCAGTTAGAGCCTCTCCAGCAATCTGTTTAAAATCTTCATTTTTCATCCTTATGGGAAAACCTCACTTGCTAAATGGATTTCATAAACAGTAATCTGTCAAGATATATATATATAGATAGATAAACAATTTGTGATGTTCATTGACCAGTTCATTATAGTAAACAACACAGAGGTAAAGCATTTCAAATGTGCACCAATGCCCACAACCATTACAGGTCTGTTCAGACCGCTGCAAACACCCAGTACTTCTGATACTTTAATTGCTGAGGAAATTTTCCTGCTTCATAAGCTGAAAGGCATTAAAAAATGTGGAGTTCCTGTTTCATCTCAAAAACATCACAGAACAAATCAGCTCACGTTTACATTCCTCATAGTGGGAGAATTTTAAGAACTCACAGTTACCACGTGTCACAACTTTTTGCTTCTTTTCTGCTATTGTGCCAAGACAGATACAACTTTGCCACTAGAGATAACTCATACCCTTTTAGCTCTGTAACCCCAGAGCCCTTAAATGGCACTTGGACCAAGGATGGTTTAAATGACTTTGCAACTTTATAGAAAAAGAAAAAGCATATTACTCTTTTTAAGAATATATTAACAGTTGAAGAAATGGATTAAAATAGATAAAGAAATAAAGACTTGGATTATCATTTTCAGTGGATAAACTTTTCTGCCTGAGGAACAGAGGTACATTGCCCAAGTAGACGATAACTAAAAGGAAGCCAAGCATATGCAACAGAAGTTAATCATGTTAATGTACTACTAGAGCAGTCTTCAATAGTCATGAGAATTAAGCAGTATTAATGCATTAAAGCCAATCCTGATTCAAACCCCAGAAAAGTAAAAACTTTCCACCTTTACAATAACATCTAAATCTAGATAATTCTAGATAGTTCCACGTTTTGAATTTCGGAAGACAGCTCTAAATGCAGGTCATTGATGGCCAATATCTAGTGATAGCTATTGCTTATCACAGACACAAACCTCTCCATCACCTGCAAAAACTACAGGGGGTGGGGAAGGAATCTATTAATATATATATATA
>NW_010236526.1:0-32984 GCF_000690775.1 Eurypyga helias
CCTCTGATTGTCTTCTTGGCCTCCTGTGGACATGCTCCAATGGGTCTATATCCTTCTTATATTGGGGGTCCCAGAACTGGATGCAGCACTGCAGGTGGGGTCTCACAAGAGCAGAGTACAGGGGCAGAATCCCCTCCCTCGACCTGCTGGCCACACTTCTCCTGATACAGCCCAGGATACGGTTGGCTTTCTGGGCTGCCAGTGCACACTGCCTGCTCATGTCCAGCTTTTCATCCACCAGTACCCCCATGTCCTTCTCCTCAGGGCTGCTTTCTATCCATTCTCCACCCAGCCTGTATTTGTGCTTGGGATTGCCCCATCCTATGTGCAGAAATCAAGCTTCTACTCAAGAATGCCATAAAACAGAGAAAGAGACATAAAAACTTTCTATGGTTAGTGTTTTGAGCTAGGGAAACATGTGAAGATGCCAATCCCATAGGTTAAAAATACGGTGGGCAAATAAATGGAGGCTTAATATGCAATTTTAAGACTCAATGGTTTTTAAGACAGACCATGAATTTTTTAGAACTCACATGTCACCTATGAAAAATCACTGTTGGCAGGTAGTCAAATCACAGGACTGTTACCTCTCTATGCAAAATAAGGGCTTACTAAAGTCTTTCGTGGTCACAGGGGCTATTTTTCTGGATGAGTCCCTCTGCCTGACCCTACATCCTGGTTGTTGCTGAAGGATCCAGCAGGACATGAAAAATCTATAGACAGCCTTGGTTCCTAGTTAGCCTAGTTAGATTCTTAGGACTGACTGCAGAACTCCAGAAGACCCGTGTAAGGTGAATCCCTACAGCAGGTCTCAGCATGTGTGACACCAGGCTGACAGTGGGCTGTCTGCCTAATGCTTCCCGAAGGAAAGGCAGCTCACCTGTCAGCAGAACACATGCATTGGCAATATGCAAGATATTTTGTGACTAGGGGTGGACCTGGCTGTTTCAGAGAAGGTTGGGTCCTCTGAAGATGGCACTGGACTGTACAACTGGAAAGTTGTTGCTACTTTCACTAGCTCGTCATCAGGTCAGCAAGAAAAGCTGTGTTGAGATTTCTGCCTCATAAATCCCCTTTGCTTGTTTGTTTCCTTTCTAAATAAATGCAGCAAGGGCTTCTTTAGTTTTTCTGTTCTTTAAATGCTGATTAATTTCAACCATATGGGTCTTGATCCTGCCTCAGGTCACTGGAAGCTGCAATAATGTAAATGTAGGTGTTTTTAGCAGTATTTCTACTTGCTAGAGAAGAAAACATACCTGAAAACCTGCATAATGTATTGTTTTAAATCGGAATTATGCTAGAGGAGTCTGACGTTGTCTAAAGCTTCTAGAAATCAGAGAATTCTACATTTTCTTATATTTGTAGTCTAATGGAATTCCTTGAGTGTCTGAAGTTAAATGGGTCTGGGATGGTTTCTTAAGTAAAGACAGACTTTACTTTGGGATTGAAACGCATTTTTTGGAAACTGTAATATTAGGACTATGGTATTGACACTGACAATTAAGGTAAGTGTCATCCTTTGCACAGAAATTTAATGTAAAGAATTACTATGATGTATTTCAAAATTACGGTACAATCACTTATTTTCATTCTTTATAACCATTAAATAGCAAATTTTTCCAGAGGTGCTACCTAATTATGTTGTAATTAAATGTGATTCATCAAATAGAAGTGAAGACAAAACTGGTAATCAGTGAGTCTTTTCCATTCACAGAATCTGTAGAAAAGGTGTATCTTGTAATTAGTTTACAGATGTTTACTTTAGAACAAGTAAATCAAAATTATAATAATTTTTCTTCACATCATCTGTTAGAATATTTTAGCATATATTTGCAGTATGTAACGATGCTGTTATGGGTAGGACAGCAGGCCACTACCAGAAATTTTCAGCATAGCCACAATAAAAGTAACTATTCAGAGGATAAAAAAATGTAGCCTCTTATTGAAGGTAATGAATAAGACTGGGTTTTAAGTCTGGAGGCAATATCAGAAGCTTGTTTCTGTTTGTACACACTGTGTGTAACTGAAACATCAACTATTTGTTGTTTGTGTTGATTGAGTTTACTTTCCTGTGTAAAGTTGAGTAAATACCGCTGTAAAACCAAGTACTGCTGTACACAGTATATAGGATAAAAATGCACCTTCCTGGGAATATTTACAAGCTTCAGTTGTCTTTCTGCTAGGAGGGTTTGACCATGCTTCCAATTTCACTGGCTATAATCCCCCGACTTTTGGGTAACTGAGAAAAATGGGTTTGTTTCTGCCGTGAGGTGCTCAATTGCAAAAATCTGAATAGACTTAACTTCTGTGTGCCGTGCACACCAAGCTGTAGTTTTAGCCCATTGCCCATGTAGTGCAGAAGAAAGAGGGGCTGTCTGTCACTGCTGTTTTGGGGATGTCTCTAGCACATGAGAGTTTTGTGTGAACGCACATGCATGCACACGGAGCTGGTGGGCTACGGGTCTGTCCACTTGCCCTGCTGGGACCAGTAAAAGGCACACACTGGGATATTTCGTCACATATCACAGCTATAGCATGGGGCCTTCTGGTGTGTCCTGGTGGCAGAATAACCCTGGAGATTAGAGGACTGGTGGAAATAGCTGCCACGTTTCTCTCCCCCACACCCTGGGCCAAAGACAGACTGAACGTCAGAGCATGGTAACTGGATCCAGGCCCCCTCCCACCCTCACGCCTGACACCCAACTGAGTGCAGCGGGGCCTTTTCGTAGAAAAGGAAGACTAAACTGAAATGTCTTTTTTGTTTTGACTGCTAGAAGTATATTTAGCCTAATCAGGCTTAAAGCAGGTAATTAAGAACCGTCCTATTTATTTATGGAAATTGCTTTCTGCTAGAAAATAAATCTGTTTTTCTTCTGAGTACAGACCCAAGCCCATCCTATTTCCATCACTCACTGTGCTCCCCAATATTTATCCACCCACACAATCTATTTGAAGTTACAACCATTTGCAGGGCTCTTCTTATCTTCCCAGACTCTGCAAAGACTGTCTGGAGAAGCAAAACAGATTAACTAAGCTTTGTTTAGGGTCTCCTTTATTCCTATTCATTTGTTTAAAGAACATTTGGCTGAAATCTAACTTTTGCTCTTTTACAGCTGTTTCTGCTCTTTCAGTAGCAACAAATCTTTCATTTTATGACAAGCTATTTCCAGGACAACCTGTTATGATATGACAGAAAATTACAGCTTAAGAGAGGAGGAAAGAGAAGGAGCAGATGATATCTCATAACCTTGCAAACAAATCCTGTTGTCATGAAAAGTATGCCTATTAATAGCTATAAAGATGAAGGAAAACAGGTATGATTTACAATTTTAAAAGGGTGGTTGCTAAGCTAAAGATTTTCTTGAGGACTTTGAGCTGGTTTTTGATAGTGATAAGCGACTATCAGTTCTGAAAAATGCCTGGCAATAGGCACTGAAAAAAGAGCTACAGCACAGGCAGACAGGGAACACTCTTGAAGCTTAATTACATGCAAATTGGAGATTAATAGATTACAACTGGCTTCAGTGCACATGAGGAATATGGTGTAAAGCCTTCATGTATCTTCAATTTTAATTCCACACTACACTCTTGGTGTGAATCATTCTTAAAAAGACCTCAGAATTGGGAAGGTAGACCAGAGAACCCTCAACTTTTCAGCTAATGAAATCAATAGACCCATTTACAATGCTGGGGCTTTTGTTACATACACATAAGAGAGAATTAAAGAGAAGTGATTAAAAAGTATTCCCAAAGATTACTTGCCCAGCAGGGTCTAGAAGAGATTGCAGGATCTTTGGGGGCCATGACTGAAGTGGGATGTACTGTGCATCCGGCTGCCCAGGCTGTGCTGGTCTGAAACTCTGGTGTGCTTGCTCTGTCTGGGACTGGATGGTCATGCCCTTGCCAAGCATCGTATCTTCTTTAGGAATGAGTTCTGCGCCTCTCTACCAAGATCTGTTTAGGACAGAAGTCAAAGTGACATGTTGTTGTATTTGCAAGGCATCAGGTTCCTTTATTTTATTATTGGGATCCATGGAAGGCATTTGCTGGTTATTAAAGTATGGGCTGCAGATGTGCACAGCACCACTGGAACCCTTCTTTATAATAGTATCTCTGCCATGGATTCACATCCATGAATACAGACCTTAAGCCAGAAAGGACCATGGTGATAAATGATCTGTTGTACAATACTGAAAAAAATTCTTCACTACTTTGTGCCTTCTCTGCCCACCTGTGATAGGATGGTAATCAGAGGTTAAGTTCAACTTGGTATTTTTCAGGAAACATTTTTCATATCCCCAAATACAGCGGGGTGGATTTCTTTCTTTTTAGTTGCCGTGCATGATAATAATTAGTGGGAGGTAGGTACTTTCTTGCAATACTAACAGGTTAGTCCTTGGTGCCTAATCCAACTTCAGTCTACTTTGAAAATTGGAGTACAGTGACTTTGGCAAGGGCAATACTGTTAGAGAGATGAGAAAACTGTACAGACAGCCTTGACCAGGGTATATGTTCTTTGGGCGACCTTGGCCATAATACCTTAACATCCTTTTTCCCTCCATTATTTCAATTTGTAAAATGAATACAAATATTGTTTCTTTCTTGTATGGAAATGAAAACCATTTTTATGTAGTAGTAGGGGCGTATGGGCTTGATCCTTAGCTCAGGAAAAAAAGGGTTGTGCCATTGCTGATTTCCTCTGGCTGAACATCTATTTCCTGAAGTACAAAATATTTATCCATACAATACTTTCTCCGTCACTGGTAAATGTAGTCATGTTTTTTTTCTACTCCAGCTTTGTCCAACTTCAGCCATGATATAAATTTAACACTCTTAAAAGACATTAAAAAAAAAAAATTAAAATCCATTTTTTGCTATTTCCAGACAATCAGATTTTCTGAATTCAGAAGAAGACATGTTGTCATAAATAATAAAAAAGGATGAACTTAGGCCAGCTGATCATCATTCAGTGGTCAAAGGGAAAGATTAGTATTTTTACAATAGCATTAGATACATGATTATCAATAAATTGTTTTTTATATTATATGACTAGAACTATGTCAGTTGTGTGATTACAAATAAAAGAATTGTAGTTATTCTGTCTTTTACACAAAAATGAATGCAATAAAGAGATTACGTACGTATTCTTTCATGGCAAGAATAGCTAATAAATTACCAGCCCCAGGAGTCTGTCAGCTGGATACAGGGTGCAGCATTCATTTTTGTAAATTGTTCATCAGTATGTCAACTGCTAGTCTGGCATGGAGAGAACTTACAGTGTTTTCTTCAAAAAACTTTATTCCCTTAAATGAAATCCTGGGCAAAAAAGTTACGTGGGAGCTGTGTTGGTAGGGAAGATAACCCCCTAAAATGGACTACTCATAGGCGTTATTTACAACCAGAAGCTATTCCAGTAGAAAATTTCTATTGAAAGCTAAAACGGTACTGTGGTTAATAGCCATTTCCTTCAGTGTATAAAAACATTGCTTAAAAGGCATCCTATAAAACACTCTTCCTTGACAAAGAAATAACTGTGTAAAGTTAAAAAGACCTTCATTTTCCTCCATGTTGTAGACAGGAATGGTAAATATATGCAATTATTTTTGTATTGCAAGCGCAGGTTCAGCATATGTGAGGAGCTACAGTGTTGAAAAAAACGATATAACACTTACATCTGTTTGGAAATGACAGGAACTTTAAGGAGACCGATAGGACCCAGTCCTCAGCTGATGTAACCTGACAGAGCTCCATTGAAATAAATGGAGCTATTACGATTCACGCCAGCAGAACTGGTCAATAAGTGCATTGCTTCGAGACTTGAGATTTTCTAAGATTACAGTAATTGTTAAGAGCTGTGGATATTTTGTTTTTCCATCTTGACTACGTATATATTTATTAGATCTTCTGCTACCCACTTGGCATCTTATAATATAAAAAATTAGAAAAAAAGTCTTAAAGCTTTCTAATCTGTCAGTCCTTGAGTCTTTTTTCAGGCAAAGCTCTCAGCTCTCAGAATTCACTGAGCTTTCAACCCCATTACAAACTCACACTTTGTGTGGAAACGAGCAATTTGCTGTGCATGCAAATGTGCACTGGGGCTGGTCACTCCTTCTAGTGGGCTGGACTGTATTCACAATGTCACTTTCATGACCCAGAAGTGAAATAGTGCACTGAAGACTGCCTAATGCCCTATTGCATGCTGACCTGGTAGGTGTGCTTTTAGCAACCTACTCTACATTAACAGCATTGATTCTCTAAGAAGGTGTCTAACTGTATGTAATTTTTAAGTATTCTTGTGCCGCAGTTAGAAGTATCTGAATTCTTTTTGATCTTGCTGCTTCTCTTTTTGACAAAAAGACTGCAGTAATGTATCTGAGGTCAAAAGGTTTCACACAGAGCCTTATCAAAGACAGCTATCAATGACAGGACACAATGGCCCTGTATGCCAGTACCCCAGTATTGTCTCAGTCAACCAAATTCCAACAAATGTGGACTAGTGTAAGGCTGTGTGGGGACAGATTTAAAATAAAAAGTATTTACATGTGCTCCTTACATACATTCATAGCATTGCAAAGACTCAAAGTTGTTGAAATCCTGAGTAACTCAGATTTTGAACACAGCATCATGGATAATGACTACTTCTGATTAGGCTTTTGTGCCTCTGGATGTCACTGTTGTTTTGCAATAATACAAACAATGTCATATGACAAAGCAGCAAATGAAAACGGTATAAACGTCACCATCTTATGTTTGTTAAAAAGTTCAAGGCTGAATACACTGGCAAACTAACAGATACCATTATTTCAATGTAAGGGATGAACAGCTGAAAATGTAAAATAATGCTTACTTCAGTTTAGCATTATGTAAAAAAGAAAAAAAAGCTGATACAGTTCTTCCTAGGTTAAAGTCAGCTTCTCTAGTGGCCCAAAATGCGTTCCTCTGGAAGGACTTAAAGTGGCATATGAGCCTTTGTCGCCCTGATGTGGCCATATCAGACTGTGCCACGGACAAGTATCGGTTTATTTGAGTCAGATGCAGTGGTGAAATGTGTGAGGAGAAGCTGGGTACGTGTCAAGGACCATGCACTACCATTGCAGCTCACCACGGCTCAGGAGTGGAGCTTTCTATCCCCAAATAAATGTTATACATTTGTTACAAAACTGGGGGCAAAAAGAAGGAAGGGAAAAATCACACCTTTCTTCTTTTAGTCGCTTGTACAGCAAACAGCTGTACCTTCTAAAATTTAATGGAGATTTAGTGATTAAGGAAGGTATTTTCAGAATCATAAATTGCTGCAATCGCCCCAGTTATGTACGATAAAATGTGATGTCTGTCTGCACTGCGTGCAGAAAGCCTTCCTTGGAACAAGGAAGATTTGTCAAAAACTTGTAGGGCTGGTGGGGTGTGACAGAGAAATAAATAAAAGAGTTCACAATTTTCTAAATGTCTCTGATATTAAGTTTTTGTTGACAATTCAATGGCTTAGAGTGGCTGCCTTTGCTTGGAAGCATCGAATGCTAAATAAAGATGGAAATAGATAATTTCCATGAAAAAACAGAACATATTTTATTTTTTAGAATTTTTGTATTTCCTTTAATATTAATCTGAATAGGAGATTTTTTCTGAAGAAGGTCTAGGAGTTGGTCATCAGGAAACACACTGGAATCCTGTGGGTTTGGTGTCAGTAGCCATTGACTTAAATTTGGAGCGGTTTTCTTCTTTACAAATGGATCTCATAGGATCCCACTCTCTCTCAGAGTCCCCTTGACTTCCATGAGCAATGAATAAAGGTAGTCAAGCTACTTTAGAAGTAGCCTGATGTGTTCAGGTATGTCCAAAATACTCGGCTGTTATTCCTCAGCTAGACCAGAGCAAATGTATTAAATCATTCATCTACTGTAAAGGAAGATTCTGCCTGTAGACCGTGTCTTCTTTTTCCCAGTAGCAGGATGCTAATATCACATCATTCTGTGTGGGTGGCTTTTCATCCTTTTCTCTATTTCAAGCCCGCAGACAAATATCTTACACATTTCTTTTATGGTTTCAAACTGCTACCATTACAAGCCTGATTAATAAGCTTTATGAGCTAATTAATATGCCTTTATCTATATAAGCTTTTATCTTTATGTGCCTGATTGCTACAGTAATTTTATAACATTACAGGAAGCTATTTATTTTCAAATTAGTGATGTCATCACGACCTTGCACCACATGGATAAGTCAAGGTTCTGGCCTGTTGGATACACAGAGAGTAGGTCAAACTGTTCAGTGCTGGCTGTAAATTACAGGCTGATGAGAGGGGTGATGATCTCTGTTCATTGATGTGTATGCAGCAGTTTATTCTCCCAAATGAAACTGTTGATGGAATTCTCAAACACTGGAAAGACAAATGAAACAGGCAATTTCTAAAGTAGTAATGGAAGTAGGAGCATTAATGGCTGTGCTTACTGGGGAGCCGGTGTCTGTGTGCCTGTGGTGCCTGTGGCTGGACCTCCTGACCACCCAGGGACATCTCCAGTCCTTCCAGTCACTCTGCCCAAGATCCTCTGCAGGGTGTGTTTTGGGAGGTCACATCACCAGGCTGGTTGGGATCTCCCTGCCTGATCTGTGGTTGTCCCAAGCCTGCACCGACTCACTGAGCAAAACACTGAAAACTCCAAATGCAAAGGAACAAGAAAGAGATATTACTGTAACATATGAGACATCAATAGAACATAGGTTAAATTTGGCTCTTGGTGGTGAACTAACCCATAATGGGAATATCTTTCTTCAAAAAACTTAAAATCTCAGCAGTAATAAAATGGCAGAGATTAGAACAGAACCACTGAAGAACAATACTTCTGTTTTGTGATGACTGTGACTTCAGCTTTCGTTTATATTCAGATGTATTCAAAGACACTTACATAGGGAATTATTTAGGAGTATTTATTTTCTGATATTAAAATCATCTGGCTTCTCAGGCCTGTCTTTCCTTGGAAGTGACTGGAGCTCATCAACAGCAAGATGCCACTGCAAATATTTAGACTGCAAGGAAATTAGTTATTTTAATGAAAAAATAATCTCTGCTAAAGAAACTTAAAAGGAACTGCGGTGATTTTGGAAGTCTACTGGGAAAATGGAACTACAGTCACCTAAGTTTCAGTCCAAAGTCTTACTGTGTGACAAAGATATTTTCAATGTAAACACTTCTCTTCCCCTCTCAGTTCAATAGTTCAGCCTCGCATGGCTGATTTTTTTAATGACTATTTGCTACACATATTTGAAAGACTGTTTTTTTCCAGGCTGCAGTTCAGATGGTGATTCCCTGGAAAATTTTTAGCTTGTATTGGTAACTCAGGTAATTTAAAACAGCAATAATATTAATGGTAATATTAAATATTACAATTATATTACTCATATAAGAAAAACATTTTTTTTATTCTACTGTAGTTTCAACATTGTGGATAACTAACTCAGAAATCAGATTTGTTTCACAAGCAGTTTTGATTTGGTTTCTTCAAAAGTGCATAGAGTCTGGTTTCTTAGGACTGATCAGACTTACGTTAATGTTAAAATATCAAGTTCTGGACTATTACACAAAGGGATTAAAAACTGTAGTGTGTCTAGGGGAAAACATTCACAAAAGGATGGAAATGAATTTATGTGGTATTTGTGTGTCTATCATACGTGCTTTCAAAGGATTTCTATTGTAATTCAAGATTAGTTGAGCATAAGTTAATGGACTCTTAAAGTATTACCCAAAGCTTATTGTGATAGACTATAGGAGCCTCTTTTTAAAATATTTTTTAATAATATCAACTACAAGGTCCCTGAAGACAAGATATTGCTAGGCTTAGTATTTCTTCATCAAATATTAAAATAGGTCAAGCAATTTTGTTTCAGTTCCTTTTCTGCTCATTCTGCTGCTGTAGTGTGCATACCAAGTGGAGTGTATTATGTAGATTTACCAACTGTTGAGTTCCCTGCTTTGTTTCATTATGTTGTTGATTTTGTAATCTATACTGAGAGTGGAAGGGCTACAATTACATGCTGAGGAAACCTGATACTTACTAATTCCATAAAGTTAAGGTTATCTTCCACGGCTATGGGAGAATAACTTAATTGATCAGAATTCAATCTTGCAGGTAAACTAATGAAAAGATTGACATGAGTACAGATGACTCAGTAAGGTTCATAGTTACATGATTAAGCTACTAATATTTTATGGTATGAATAACAGTATAACTCTGTGTGTCAACTTGTGTGTTTACCATAGAATATTTGCACTTGTCAATTAGGATTTGGCTTTATTAAGGGCCTCAAAATTTTGTTCTTGGGGCCTAGTAGTCAAAGACAACACCCAAAATGCAAATCTTCCTGCCTTACTTCCCAGATGAACAATTTTCCACAGCTCTTGTTTTGTTTCTGAGCAGGAACATTTATGTGGCATGTTTAAAGCTTAGTCCCCTCAATCTGGCATGAAGTTCTGTATAAAGTTTCACAAACACTAGGCAGGAAAGAGACAGAATAGGGCTATGTAAACACAGTGAACTATCAATTATAAACTTAGTCATGGTGAAGTATAAAGGAATGTGACCCTTCAGACCTCTTTTATTTAAAAGCTGAAAGTACAAAGTAGTGCACAGAAATGACACATTTGAAGTGGACATTTGGAATAGAATTAAAATCCACTGATGTTTCAAAATTGAAGATGCACACATCTTTTGCATAATAGCTGACATGGAAAACAGATTCCTAGAGCGTAAATTACAGTGAAGACAGGGAAATGCATGACTTTACAAGTTTGTAGTTCATCAATAACATTGTTAAATATGTTTTCATACCTTTAGTTATATAATAGTGAAAGACTACTGTCAATGATTTCATCAAAAGCAAGGTCAGGCAGCAGAACAGTGGATGGGCAATACATAAGGTAAAAGAAGCATTTGGCATTTTTGGTTTTGATTTTAAGCAATCTAATATTTAGCAACTCAACAACCTAGGAAGCTGACTTTTTTTGGCTTGAAGAATGTTGCAGGGCTTGTATAGACCAATGTCCTTGATCCAGGAGCAGGATCCATGAAACAGTTTGTCAAGAATAGTTTGGAGACTGCAGGCTAAAATTATCCATGAGTCTTTGATTTGATTGGGATGCCAGAGACAATCTTTCATCTGATATCCATGCCAAAGACTGTCTCTTGTCAAGTAAAAGTAAAATCGTGTTTCAGCATGCCCCTTTTGAAAATACTGGTGTGCTATTATCTTGTTTTACCTTTCTTCTGACTATGTGATTCTGTTTCTAGCAATACTTAACATTACTACTTTAAGATACTTAACATTATAATTTCAAAGATGCCTTATTGCTAATGATATATTTCAAGATGAACTGCTAGCTATTCTGATTGAATTTCTCACGGTATCACTTTGAACAAACTTGGGTTTATTGGTTTTAGTAGCTTGCTGAGGAATAAAATTCATGATTATCCTCTTGTCATTCAAATCAGTCTCAGATTTATTTCCACTCCATGCACTGCAAAATACGAGACAAAATAAGACTCATTTTTTGAATGGTGACTGTGAGTAGCAAAATAAAACAGTCATTTCTCAGGAAAGGACTTGAATCAACATCTCTGCAGGTTACTCCAATCCGTATTTTGACTTGCAGAATTTTAGATCATGATGTAAGTGTGCAGACTCAAGAAGCTAAGAATTTCTACAACTCCCTCTCTTTTTACTACCTGCCTTGTTACATCTTACTTGAAAATTGTGGCAAAGATTACGTATTGAGAGATTTTGTGAAAAGGATTATAGTTTCTCATATATGTGAAGTATTTTGCAAATTTCTGGTGTCTCTAAAATAATTAATGATTGTAAGATAGAAAAATGAATAACCTGAATGCTAATAACTGCAACTTCATTTTAAAATCAGATTTTAAATATTAAAAATTTGCAAAACTACTTATGCAAATGAAATTGCCCCATCTCTCTGGCTATAATAATCCTGCTCATTTATGGTACTGCTAAGACATATACATTTATCAAGTTTGAATAAATGTGCTTAATTCTTCAAAGGCTCTGTGTAATTGCTTTTAGACTTGCCATCAGCTGTACTAGTCTTTGTGATTGTATCTGTACTTGGTACATTTTCATGTTGTAATTGTATGGTAATTGTTTGTGATTTTATCTGAGCTTTTTATGCAGTAATTTTGAATGGCAATTGTCTGATTGTACCTTTGCTGGAAATTTTAGTACTACTTTTTCAGACAATGTATTTGCTAACAAGCAATTCACATCGACAAATACATATACTGGACTGAAAATATTATAAATAAAACAGGAGGGCATTTCCACAATGATAGCACATTGTGAATTATACAAGTGAGTATTTTAGTTTTTTATGTAATGGTCAGTATAATCTGCACATTAAATGCGCTTCAACAGGAGGTTTACGCTGTGATTAAACTTAAAGGAAGGAAGCTGTGAATATGATAGCATTTTATGTCACAGTTATTATCCATTAATTAGTTCTGTAAGACCATGTCATGTGTCACTGTATTAATAGTCTCATAACTGGCATGTGCAAGGCTGAGCCCTCTTGCCAAGACTCAGCATAGGTCGGTGGAGTAGAGGAGGGAAGTCTTGAAAGGCTTTTCAGAGTATTACTTTTTCCTTTTCCATATTAGACATGTTCTATATATGCTTATTATGTCACCTCACTGCTGAATAAATATGTGGAGTATGTAAATAGCAAAGTGTTGATTAACAGAACAGTTAGGACTCCAAATCAGACTGATCATGTAGGCCCAAGTCACATGGTCTTTTTTGTCATGCTGAGCTCCTTTGGGTACCAGCAGTTTCCTATATCTGCAAAGACAGACATCAGATTTCTCTATAACAAAGAGAAATATTGTTGCAAATTCTGCTTTTTTTTTTTTTAGCAAAAATGGTACAGCCTAAGCATAGCCTTTAGGTATTTCTGGTGAGGATTTCATACATCTCACAGAAAATGGGATGATCGGTTTATGGATAAAGGGCTGAAAACTTGTGGTCCACAGAGTTGTCTCTAAACTATCAGGTTTATCCTGGAAAGCTGTCCTGCTGCCTCTCTTTGGGAGACACTGGGAGTGTCTTTTATGATTAGATATATTATTTAGGGAAAATTTACTGTGTGCATTTTTCTGTGAATATGCTGATTCTGACTCTCTGGTTTCAGACTATGTAGCTGCAGTGATCCCCAGTAATCTGGGCAAGGATCCAACCTTTTTGTAAAGGGAGGAGAGACATATACCCCATGAGGGGACTGTAAGAAAGTTGGGGCTATGTCACTAGAGCTCTGGAGACCTGTGTCTTTGCCCTGGGGGAGCTGGGTGGAGGGGAAGAAGTGATTACGTGGGTTAGCATGTTCCCTTGCCATCATCTCTCCAAGTCCCATGTCTCCCTGGGCAGTCTCAGCAGCACCGGACTATGCATGAAGGAAATATCGATCCCAGCACTGCCACATACGTAACAGGATCCTGTATCTTCCAAGACTGTCAAGGATAGCTGTCTGTCTTCCCTGTCCATCTTCAGTCCAAATAATTGCTTACATTGCCTGGACATAATATCTGCATGCGAGAGAGTAAATAAAAAGTTTTCTTTCAGGGGCTGATGAGAAAAAAAAAGACAGTAATACTGAGAAAAAGGAATTTTAATGGATTTTGATTTTTTTAAGTCAAACTAGAAATCTATCTCCATTAAAAAATGATTCTTGTTGAACCAAAAATAAATTTCTGGAAACATGAAAAAAATACTGAAAAATCCTAAAAGAGTCCTACAGTTATTTAAGATTAAACTCATGCCTTGCTTGAAATTACTTTATCATATTCAGTTATTTTCTGATTTTTAACCTTTTGACATGAACATTTTACTTTAGCTCAAGTAAATTATGTCATAATTAATTCTAGTTCCAAATGAAGAATTATGGTGTCAACACCATAAAATACTGCTAGGCATATTTCTGAAACAACCTTTTTCTTTCAGAAATGTCAGAATGGTAATTATTTGATGCTTTCGATCTCTCTCCCACTTTCTAAATTCCCAAACATTGTCTATACTTGTTTTGCAGTAAAAATAGTTTTGGTTCTTCCTGAAACACTATTTTGTGGAACAGAGACTGTGAAAAACAAACAAAAAAAGCACTGAGATCTACCTAAGATCTTTTCATTCACTGGATATCTGTAATTTATTGTATTCAATCAACATAATAATTTTTCTTGTAAAGTATTAAGAGCATGTAGAGCACAGTGATAACAGCCATAAATCATGGAGACAGTTCCTAAATGAAAAGTGCTTACCTTAATCATCCAGCACTGACCAGAGTAAATGTCACTAGCTGGTAGCAGAAAAGGTGTATCTTACTTCCTCAGTCATTAGCATGTATAAGAGAAATTAAGTTTTCGCATTGTGAAATTGCTGGACCATTTTCTTATATTTTTGGATAACTTTTCATTGTTATGCATTTGTAAAATAAATCATGGGTAAAACATCCTGTAGCTTTTGTAAGTTCACAAATGCTAAGCTCAGAAAATATCTCTTCAGTAACCCAGGTTGTGCCTCCACATAATCATAGAATCTAATCTAACATTGCTAAATTCACCACTAAACCCTGTCCCTAAGCACCACATCTGCGTGTCTTAAACACCTCCAGGGATGGTGACTCCACCGCTTCCCTGGGCAGCCTGTTCCAATGCTTGATAGCCCTTTAATTGAAGGAATTTTTCCTAATATCCAATTTAAACCTTCCCTGGTGCAACTTGAGGCTGTTTCTTTTTGGTACCATCGCTTGTCACTTGGGAGGAGAGACCAACACCCACCTCTCTGGAACCTCCTTTCAGGTAGCTGTAGGGAGCGGTAAGGTCTCCCCTCAGCCTCCTCTTCTCTGGGCTAAACAACCCCAGTTCCCTCAGCTGCTCCTCATGGAACTTGTGCTCCAGGCCCTTCCCCAGCTCTGTCGCACCTAAGACCCTAACACTGCGCTATGAATTCAGCATGTCTTTGAGAAAGATTCTCAATCTTTATTTAATGACTTCAAACAAGAAGGAATCTACCACATCCTGTGGTAAATTGTTTCAATTAATTGAGGTTATTTACCCTCAGCTGAAAATGAGCACCTTATTTCTTTCTTAAATTTGCCCAGCCTTGGTCTCCATTTGGTCGTTATTCTTTCATCTGTTAGACTAAAGGTCCCTATGTAGTATTATACCCCTCTTTCCTGTGTAGTCCTTAGACTGTTTTATTAAATATGATTTATTTAAAGATACAAATTCCACAATAACCGGAACCTGTTGCTTGCTAACTGCAGCTCTTGTGCAGAGAGCCTATCAAAAAAAAAGTACATTCAAATGTCGTTTTTCATATAATTTTACTGGTAATTATTAATGAAAATTTCTTGTCTCGGCATTGTTCCCTAAATTTAGCAGTTGTGATACAATCTATAATCAGAGTATCACAAATTGCAGTTCAGTTGCTTCCCTTCCTCCATCTAAATGAGTATTATTTAGTAGCTTAAATCCCTCAAAGTAAGGGGAACTTTTTCTGCCAGGTTTTCCTTCAAACTAGCAATGTATTTTTCAAATGTCAGCCATGACAGTAAAAGATGGGACAGCTGAGTTTTTTTATAGATCGACTGTAAATGTTGCTTCTCTTCCACATTGCAGAGATGGCTAAATGGACATTTAGGTCTGCAGCCTGGTAAGCGCTCCTAAGTCTTACTGACCCTAAAAGAATCATAGAATCATAGAATGGTTTAGGTGGGAAGGGACCTGAAAGACCATCTAGTTCCACCCCCCCTGCCATGGGCAGGGACACCTTCCACTAGACCAGGTTGCTCAAAGCCTCATCCAGCCTGGCCTTGAACACTTCCAGGGATGGGGCATCCACAGCTTCTCTGGGCAACCTGTTCCACTGCCTCACCACCCTCTCCGTGAAGAATTTCTTCCTGATATCTAATCTAAACCTCCCCACTTTCAATTTAAACCCGTTACCCCTTGTCCTGTCACTACAGGCCCTTGTAAAAAGTCCTGTCCCCCCCCAGCTTCCTTGTAGGCCCCTTCAGGTATTTCTGTGCAGGTTTTAAACTTGACGTCACTGAACATCAGCTGACCCATGGCCTTTCAGAATAAGCTCATTCCTAGCCTTCCCTGACAAAGCTCTTTTTTGCACAACCCATTTATATTGTTAGGCCTTCCTTGTACTCAACTTTAGTTTGAAATGCTTCAATCATAAGCCTCAGACAGTGAAAATAGGAAACTCCATACTGGATTGTGACAAAAGGTTTTTTATTTCTTTGGAAGAAATAGATTTTTGTAGTAGTTCAGAAATGGGTTTTGTACTCCAAAGCAGTTATCTGCTAGAACAATTAGTGAGTGTGCACTTACTAATGTCAGAGGGCAGAGGTACTCATGAATGCTGTATATCTTTGTCAATTTTTAAGCTCCTCTGTGTAAAACCAAGCAAGCAAGCATATGTTGCAGAGAAAGTTAGTCAAAATCTAGAGCTAGCAGCTTAGACATTAATAACAGATAGAGCAGACAAAGCTAGCAGCTTAAACATTAATAGCTAGAGTAGACAAAGCCTATAGATCCTGGTGTATGAGCTGTAACAACCATGTTACAACAGCTAGCTACAGAATTAGCCGAAACTGGCCTAAGAGGATGCGATGTTGTCTAAAAAGATGACTACTTAGCAACTGCTTAGTAAAAAAGAGCAAACAAATCAAAGCAATAAAAAAGCAAGAAGACTGCAGACTTTATATTACTATTGGTGGGAACTATTGCATGAGGGGAACTTAGATTGTAAGGGTATAATTGCCTGGTGAATTCTTTGTTCGTAGTCCCTCTTCAGACTGCAGCTTGAGCTGCAGTGCTACTAATAAAAAGTACTTTCATAAAGGAATCTATCTTTTGGCTTATGTGGAATCCTAGAGTCGAAGCCTGTTATGGTGGCTGGCATGCATAATTTCCATAACACACACAACTACAAGACACTCCATGAAATTAAAATTAATTTTGAAAAGTTGTATGTTTCGTTGTCTTTACATCCATGCATTTTCCGCTATTCTATTAGCGTTTTGCTAATTTTCACAGGTAAATAATAGATGTTGACACCTGCTTACCACTTGTTTGGGATAGGATTATTTTTAATGGAAGGAACCCAGCAACCACATTCCACATTCCACAACCACATTCCTCTTTAAATATCTAATTTTCTTTTTATATTTAAGCATTGCTTTCCACTTCTATTAAATCTTATGAACACGGTGACAGAAAATACTTAGTTTCTGGATCTTCTTCACCTGAAGATTTAACATAAGTATTTAATGTTGGAGACAATTAATATGATTTGGCTGTACACAATTTAGTAGGCACCACCCTATTAAGAAATTCATGTTCATGAAGTAAGATTCACATTATCACTTGTACCTTGTTTGTAGCCGTTACGTGATTTACCAATACTATGTGAAAAAGATGTTTAGTGATTTATAGCTTCCCACTTCAAGTTTTTCTACCAAAGAAAAACGGTTTGAGAAAGACTGGTAACTCTATTATGCCTTAGTAGCTTTGGGGGATTTCACATTCTTTCTGCTCATTCCTCTGTGCAATTTCTCACGGGCACTCTAACTAATGATGTAATTATTTACAAGGTAATCAGGTTCCGTTGACATTTGTTTTGAAGGCACAAACACAGCTTAAAGGCAGAGCCAGGGCCAGCCACAGTGGGCGGGCAGGTGTTTTCCTGCATACCATCCAGCGGCAGGGACTTTGGCATGGGCTGGACACCAGCCAACGCAGTGCTCCTGCCAAGTGTTCCCGGGAGAGCCTTGTTGTATGCCTGTTCCATGTAGGCAATTTTGGTAATGAGCATTCTGAATGATTTGTGTTGCCAGAGCATCCAGGGGCTCTCAATGCAGTCCTGGAGCCCCTGTGAGTATTCAAGATCATATGTGGGTAGATACAGCTTGGCTGCACAGGATGACATAAAGGCTAGGCTCATTCCATGAATTCTGGTGTTTGTAATATAATTTCAGCCAAGCACTCACAAAAACCAGTTTATTGTCAGCAGTGCTAATTTTAGAATTAGATTTTTGTTTGCATATTTAGAAACTTGTTTGCTTCTTTTTTATGACCAGTAGAACTAGAAAAAGAAGTAGATTTGGAAAAGCTCTCCTAAACCGACACTCAAAAGTAAGTTTCAAGGTAATGGATTCTTTTTTTCTTTCAATAAATATACTTCTTATTTTTTTTATTTTATTAACTTTTAGAAATTATTGTAGTTTCTGTTTCGTCATTCAAGGTAAGTAGTAGGGAGTTCTCAAATTAAGTTTTTTGATAGATTACAAGATGTAGATGTTTTATTTTTGATGTTTTTCTTACATTTCTTGGTTTCAGATTTGTGAAGTTGAAAAATCCTCAGCACATTTTCTTAATTGGTTGTTGCAACTTCGTTCATATAATGTGATGAAAGATCCTCCTTCCCCTTAGAGACTATTCATTCAGTTCTGACATTGCTTATATTTCTTGAAATTAATGGTTGGCTAATAATTTTTTACAGCTAGTGTTTCATGTGTTCCTCCACTTTTTTCCCCAAAACTGTCTACCAATAGATGTCAAAGGTGGAGGTAGGCAAATATCAAAAGATGTCACCAGCCCAAGTTAGATTTACTCATTCAGTGGCCAAAATTCAGCAATAAACCAGAAAAACAGGATTTCACTGCAGGCTATTTATGATAGCAAGTGCTGTAGGAGTGAACCACGAACAGGTGAGCAGGCAAGACCAGATGCACTATATAAATGGATTAGATGGGCCAGTTAAATATTATTAGGAGTCATTTCAATTCATTTAATTGAATCTCTTCTTTTGGCAGGGATCCCAATAAGCAGACATTTAATTGCCCAGAATTCCTGTGGTAGATGAACGATATCAGACTAAATATAATCTATTTCTAATCTATTTTGTGGTTCCCTTAAGCATAAAACATCCTTACTCTTTTTTTTTTTTTAAAAAAAAAAGGTATGAATAACTTGCAAGTACTGGTTTTACTGCTTTTTCCCAACCTGTGGAGTGCTCTAGGGCTGCCTGAGAGAGAGCATGAAGAGTAAGACAGTATGTAAGGAAAGGTGTGCCACCTTGCCAGGGAAAACTTCAGTACTTAGCTAAAATGGTAAGGCAGACTCTTCTACAGTAAGTATTCCTGGAATATAAATGTCTCAAAGGACTTAATCAAATATGTCAGGATTTATAGTTCTGCACAGTTTAGAATTTCCTCAAACTACTGGGTCTTGTGAACTTACCATCATGATGAATTGGAAGGATATGGACTACCCACATTTCATGGATGCCTACGGTCCAATAAAAAGGAAAATATTAAACATTGATGGCAAAGAGACTTGAAATAGAGAAAGGAATACACAGTTTGAAACGGAGCTTTCTGAGTGGTTGATACATTTAACACTGAAGAAGTTAAAAAACACCAACAGCTCAAAACACCTCAAGGCTAGAACTGTTTCTGGAATCTCCTGCAGACTTAATGAGAACATTAACCATTGCCAGTGTGGGACCCGTGTCCTTTTCCTGATGTTTGCAGCCATGTCACTGGACTGTGGGAGCTATAAAGGGTCAAATGGAACTCAGAAGAATAAGCACAGGGAGAGAGACATCAGTGAATCATGGAAGTTTGTGTGCTGCTGTGCTGCCTTCTAGGAAAAGAGGATTCTAAATTTTGGTGTCTATTTTCAGGCTCATATCTGTATTTTACATTCAGCTGGTGTTACCTGCATACCAAAAAGCCTTCTACAGAAGCAATCTGCATCTGTCCTTTCTGAGTAAGATGGACTAATTGCTTATTACCCCTACATGCTAATTGCTAGGGTTACCTAGCCTGTTGTCTAGTACAATATTGTCCATTACAGGGTTTGAATCTTGTGTCGATAAGGAAGGTACAAAATCAGTGTCTCCATTCCTGTAAGACATCTCTAATCACCTGATGGCTATGCAAAAGACATGTGAGGGTTACATTTTTTAAATGATAATGTTTCTGCTTTCTTTCCAATCACTAACCCTGTAAGCAATTCTTTCCTTGAATAAACAAATAAGGGTGTAGGTATTTTCCATGTGAACTGTTTTTGAAGCTTTTAGCCCTCCTTTACTTAATTAAAAGAATCATGAAAATGAACAAACACACACCCCCCCCAGCATTCCTGTCACAAAAATGGCTCATGTCCACTGGTTTGAAGGCCTGGGACTCCGCAGAAATTGGTACCATGTGAAGCAAAATTCACTCCCTTTCAGGAGATCAGCAAAAGGACTTGTCAAGCTCTGTTATGTACAGATGCGCAAGCCGCCTGCTGTGTTCTGTATTCATAGATCTCGATGTGCTCCTTGGAAAGTGGGCAATTTCCAACCTGAGGGAAACAGCTTCTCCTTTGAACTTCACAGCTGGCTGTGCTAAGAAGCCCATGTTCAAAGCAAAAAGAAGCATCTGCTTGAAGAGTGTATATGTGGCTGGTAACAGAAAAAATGGAAAGAAAAATGTAGGTTAAGAGCTAAACCAAGCTGAGACTCAATGTGAACGTTTGTTGACTGCTGACAGATTTTGTACAGACAGAACTTCATCAAGTTTCCTTCATCAAGGAAACCGTGTCCTAAATATCAGATTATTTGCTTGCAATTGTTTGTATACACTTACTGAGAATAACAAGGAATTTGGCCACTTTAAATGGCAATAGTAAATTACATATGATCACTAACAGTTGATTACTTTATATTAATTGGTTTAGTAAGTACCAATTATATCCCTAAATGGTTTTCTGAATGTTAATATATCAGCTAAATTCCTCATTTTCCTATGTATTTTGTAGTTAGAAAATGAACCAGAAAGATTTCTCTTTCATGCCTATTAGTCATCATTACATTCTCTCATAAAATGATATTTCAGATGTAGTGATATTTGCAAACATATTTAGACTGAAGTTCTCAACATTCATACTAAATCTTAACCCCTTGTATTACTCTAGGTAGAAGCACCTCGAGAAAAACCATGAAGGAGAAAAAACATCAGATGAAGTTATGAACAGAATGTGTTTTATAAATTTTTTTCTAGTATACATAGATAACATTGGCTGAAAAATTAATAGAACTAGAAAGGCTTTATAACAACCTTAGCTATTGATAAAGCCTAATTCAACTCTGGAACCATTAAGTAATGCATCACATTATTGGTGCCTCAGAATAGAAGTGATCCCATTGGTATTACTATAGATGCTTGGTTGACATTGTGTGCTGAAGATTTTTATGTTGAAGAATAATATTTTGTTGAAACTAAAATTCTTGCAGGAATATGTCAAATCCAATGAAAATCCAGATTGTTCCAACAAGAAATGTAAAAACAAATAGTTTGGTTTTGAACTGACATTTGGAAATGAAGTGACAATCTTCATTTATGTTCTCATGGAGCTTTGCTTCATTTTAGATAAAAATAAAGCAAAACAGAACCAAGATTTTATGTCAAAATGTTGATATGAAATGGCAATGATCAAGTCTAGACTTTTCGTGGCCATCTTCTGTTTAACTTCAAGTACTAAAATACCCAGTGTTCCCCATGACTGTTTTGGAAAACAGTATACATGCTTAACATCCACAAACAGCTGGAAGGAAAAGCATTTTGCTTGTGCAAGTAAGTAATAAAAACATATATATCTGGAAACAATATGTGCCTATTTTGCATGTGATGAGGCAGACGAGCCAAGCTGTAACTGAACTTGTTTGCACTCCCACAGGAGCCTAGCTGCAGTAGAACTGAACACCGTGTGAATTAATTTATCTGGTTTTCAGGCCACTTGGCACTCACACCCATGCATTTATGGCTGGCCTGGGGATGTACATGCTGGGTGATAGTATGCAGTACAGGCATATATCCTTATTCAGTGTTTAAGCATGGGAGTAGTTGCTACTTGGAGATGTCAGCTGGTTATCTCTTAGAGAAGCTGTCATGGGGATTGCATGCTGTGGAATTTACATTGCTATCTTAAAATAGTATATGATTTCTTTAGATTAAAGGACACTGTCAGATTAAATCAACATCATATTTCAAATTTTATGTCTTCCCTCTATTCTTAATGTGCTTTGAATTGAAAACTTTGAATTTGCTTTCTATTTGAGTTACTCTCTCTGATGCCACACTTTTCTTTTATGCTAAGCTCTGGTCCTTTGCCTGTAAAAATTTGATTTATCTTTGTTTTTAAATGACTGAGTTTTAAATTTCTGAATAAACAGCTAACATAAAAATATACAGTAAGAGTGTTTGACAGGAAAAATGTCATTTCACTTCAGCAACTTCACTTCAGAAAGTCCCATTGCATTTTATTTTTTCAAAGAAAATCTGACATTCCAGCTTAGTGTAAATGTAGTCTTGCAGTCTATTGTTATTATTTTTTTGTATGGCAAGAGCACCTGAACTACCAGTCAGAACTGACACCCCTATCACACTAGATGCAAGGACTTTGATAGACTCATTTCCAGTCCATGAAGAATGCATGAAATAAGTTATGTACTAAACACCAGACACATACTAAAGGGAATGATTACTCAGATGGACTACGTGTGCCTTTAAGTGATAGAAAACTGTGAAGAGAGGAAAAAGTAATCTTCCTTATGTACATTCACACTTTCAGGTGATGATATGCTGCTAAAAGCAAATTTATATTTTGAGGGTCTACTCTCTGAGCCAGGGATGCCGCACAGTATATATATGTAAACCCCAGTGCTGTGCAAAGGTACCTGAGAGAGCGTTTCATGTGCTGCAATATCTCCTCACACCATATAACTTGGTTCTAGAGGTGATAGAGTCACAGTAGTAGTGCACCATGGCTAGCATGATTGCCTAGTGAAAAGCTTTAGAGTTAGCTTGGGAAAGTCTACATGAAGCTGCGTTTCAGAGCAGACCCAATCTAGGCTGATGTTGTATTTAGTAAAGAGTTTAAGAAAACATTAATGGGGAAAAAATCCATACTGTATTTACAGCAGAATGTCTTTAAAAATGCTTTACCCCCCTTCTGTGTTGACTAATTCCAAAGTTTGGAGCTGTAGCTGAGTTGAAATCCAATGACAATTAAACAAAAATAGCCTCTCCCTTTTCCTTTTAAAGAAAACGTGGTATTTCTTGGGTCTGTGATAAGTTAAAAATCAATGCTTGTTATAATACTTCCTACACTACTTAAAAGTCCTCCCCTGATTTTTCTTTGGCTTTAGTCTCTGAAGCTTCTAAAGCATGCATCAGTGGAGGAATAATTTCTTTTCCATTGTTTCCAAAAAGATGGTGTAACTAGAAGTTACTGGAACTGAAGGGGGGAAAAATTGATATCCTCCAAAAAAACCAAACCAAACCAAACCAACAAACCAACCAACAAACAAAAAACCCCCCAAAACCCCACGCTACCAAAACCCAAACCCAACAGTTTCTAAAATTAAAATGTACTGAAGCAGATTTGATATAGCACGTAGCGAACTTGAGCTAAATGGACTGTTGCCAAGGATGGGTATTACTTGCTTTACAACAAGGAGAATCTATTTTGAATTCTATGATTAAGCTGGCAAAAGCATAACTCAGAGTTCAAGACAGCAGTGCAGCAACTGGTGATGCCACGTTCTTACCAGAGAGATGGTCTGTTTGGTAAACTGGGCATTGCGTAAGAACTTGCAAAACCTAGGGTCTGTGATGAAACCTGCTACTCATTTTCTTGGTGGTGTTGAGTGTATCACCCCTTGGCTGCTCTCCCTACCTGTTTTTATGTCTTAGTAATACATGTAGTAAACTCTTCGGACCAGTGCCTATCTTTCATTTTCCAGCGAGCTAAGTGAGACCCTTGGTTTGTTCTCTGTCTGTCAATCCAAATTTCAAAATCCCAGCCTGATGTGCACATCTGCAAACCCGTTCATGCCTTCCCAACTCTTTGGGATCCTGCCTGTTCCTCCCATCCACTCTCCTCTGCTTCAAGAGCTGCAGTGGTCTTAGATCCAGCAATATCATGACCATGATTCTGGTCTCCTGGGAAGATATCATGCTGCACTAGTCTGGCTTGTGTCATTATCAATGTACTTCAGGGTTTCAACACATATTTTGATGACTCTTTTGAATACATATTTGTTTCAAGAGCTGAATAACTCAGGGGCTTTCTAAGTCACATAAATCAACAAGAAATCAATGAAAAGAAAGGGAATACTCAGGTCTGGCCAGGCTGCTTCTAGTTTTCCCAAAGTGAATATTTTATGCCTAAACTGTAAAGCTGAACAGATTTATGACAGCTCTGAAACAAAGACAACCAATTTCCAAGGAAGTTTGTAATTAAGCAATGTTTAATGAACTGTGGGTCTTTCAAATATTTTAAATATCAGTGAGATTCTAACATTTCTATCACATCACACTGTTAGAGAAAGGATAACCAGTGCTGCTACTTTCTGTAGGATTCTGAAGGGAAGAATAAATTTCCCTCTCTGACTAAATATCATCTGAAAAAAAGATGGTTTGTAAAAAATTCTTGGGTTTCTAATTGAAAAAATCAATCTAAGAATGGATTTCTATCAAAGGATTTTAATAGATAACCTTTTGTTTTCCAGTTAATGTCAATAAAAAAAAGCAACAGAGATTAGCTCTGTCTTTGAAGAAGATTTTTTTTAGTAAGAATTTGGGGATTTAATAATTTTTTTAATTTGGCCTGTCATACACCCCATATCTCCCCCAACATTCTGTTTAAGCAGAATAAAAACTAAGGGGTGTTGTTTGCTCAGTTGTTTTGGAAAAAAAGGTAATTTTCTGCTGATGTTAATGGTAGAGTCAGAGAAGGGAAAAAAATATTATTAACTTCAGACCTCTTTACAAGTGCTGGTACTACAGACTTATTCTAAGGGATTTGTATTAATGGGATGTCATATGCAATACGGAATAAAACGTGTACTTTATGTGAGTAAAAGCACTGAAATAAAACAGAGGGAGAATTAGATCAAGCTTGCAATTGTTTCTTTTTCTGATAATACGTATGTTTGCAAAGTACTTGAGGAAACAAGATTGGGTCATAAGGATTTAGACTAGCTACAGTTAAATGCTTGCAAAAGAACCTTTTCAGTTTCGATAACTTTTAAAGGATTAATTTCTATTTAATTTACGTGTGTGTACATATGCACAAATGTACAGATGCATGCATGATTACAACCTGAAATTATAGCCCTGAAAAAATGATAGGCCAGTTTAAAATGATATAAACCAAATCTCTTTGAAAAAAGACCAAAAATTTTATTTTTTGCTTTTAAAAAACATCTCCTGAAATAATTGGATTAAGTGGGTTTGTTCTCCCGAAGAAAATGTAGCCAAGTATTTCTCAGTGAAGCTCACTGAGAGGCAAAAACAGCTTTAACTAATAATGTTGGCAACTGCAGAGAGATCTTGAATTCTAGATGTGGTTTTAAAACCAAGGTCTGGAAGCTGATTAAGGCCCAGAATCCCTGACTGAGTTTCTGATTAACATTTTGAACATAGAGTGAAATATTAAGTCTCCTTATAATCACAACATATAGGCATCAGAGAAGAGAAATGCCTTTGAGTGATCTATTCTATCTCTTTGTGACACCAAGATTATTTTTCTAAGCTGGCAATTACAAGGTTTTTTCCAGATCTAATTCTGAGTGTTCCCATTGATAGGATGCAAACTGTTTCTCTTGGAAAAATATTCAATAGCCTAAAAGATCTTCTTTCTGTAAAATTTTGGTGAGTCATTGACATCCACAAGTATTTCTCTCTCTCTTTATGTTCACTCTCCTTACAGTTATGTTTATCTTTACATTCATATTCAAATTTTATAAGAGTAAAAAAGAGCTTTAAAACTACAGTTTGCCAAACATTCCTGTAACTCAACATTCTTATTTTAGCATTTCAATGAATTTAAATTGACAAAGAGAATGGTAAAAAGCTTATTAAAAGTTTGTAAGATAGGAAGAAAAGTTTTTAGGTTATTAGTGAGATCTTTAAATGAGAAAGGACATAATTAAATCAAAAGCTAGTGGTATATGTTAGAGAAAACCGATTTTGAAACACAACAAAATATTTTGTCACCACATGTTTAATCAATGTCATAGCTATATGTGAGGGGAATGAGGTGTTTATCATGATTTAGAATACTTGAATTTCTCTGGAAGACTTGCTCAAAATCAGGTAGAATCTACTGGTCTTTGTATGCTAAGTTATGTCATAAAATAATTTCTTCCACTGCAATCATAATGTTGACTTACAGGCTCTTTTGTGCAGGTGGCTGCATAAGATGATTCGGGTCATCCATTCTGACCTTAAAATGTGTGATCATGTTAATATTTTTCTAACAACCCATTTTTATATCACTTGCAATATTCCTTATCCATTCTTGCATTTACTCATTCCTAAATCATGTGCTTCCTCAAAGGGAACATATATATGTTCCAATTTACATATATGTTCCCAAAATATATATGATCCCATTCAGGAATATATGCCATAAAACATGTTTTACAAAATATAATTGCATCATAATATAAGCATGTATTATGACATAAAAATGTATTATTATATAAACATCTTTTCCTTTCAGAAAGCAACACCCACAGTCCTCATACTTTTTTTAATTACAGCTCTTGATTGGTGTATATAAAGTATCTATTTTAAGTGATGTAACTCTGTTCATTCTTGTCTGTGAAGATAGTTTTTCGATATATAATCCATACACCTTCATAAGTTTTTTATTATCTCTCTTCAGGTTTTTCCTAACAGTCACTAGTGGCTAAAATAGAGACATGAGGCTAGACAGACCTGGCCCTTGCAAATTCTCAGAGGGGAAAATACTAGATTGGAAGCTGCACAATGCTCCTTTTAGAGTGTGCTAATCTGAAGAGGTCTCAGTACAAACTGAAATGGAGCTCATCCACTGCCACAAGATATTTGTGATGCTTCTGCCTGTGGAGTACTACTATTCTTTTGGCTAGAGTACCACTCTAAAACCACAGGACATGTTGCAGAGCTTTTTTGGCTCTACTTGACTCCAGGGCTTAATTGGCCAACTGTTTTTTGTATTCTGTCTTCATATTACAAATCTCTTAAATATCACTGTGGTTTTGGGAGATGGATTCTTTGGGTGTGGGTTTGTTTGTTTGGGGTTTGTTTGTTTTGTTTTTTGTTCTTTGCACTTTGGATTTAATTTTTCTTTTATTTTTAATAATTCTTGGTTTTTATTTTTAGTCACAGCATCCAGTGATATTTTTTTCTGTTTTTAAAAAAACTTCTAATTCCTACTAGTATGTATCTTATTTACCTTGTTCTTCTATATTCATTGTTTTCTGGATCAGAGCACAGTGTAGCATCATGGTAACAAAACATTCAGTGATTATTGAAATAGCAAAACAAGCTGGAACTTGGAAAGCCAATTTATAATTCATTGCTGATATTGTATGCTGATTCATATGCATTATTTACAGTTCTCCAGCTATTTCTCAGTCCGTCTGATATATCCAATGTAGCTGGAACCAAAATGAAGAACTTCTGAAATGACTCAATATAAAAATGTTTTCAGAAGAAAGAGCTGAGAGAACCTCTCACTCAACACAGATTTAAACAAGATTTTAGAAGACCAAACTTGCATACAAAAATGACTGATGCATTCACATGTTTTTTTACCATTTGACGCATAGTAGGGGACACCATCTTATCTTGGAAGTGTAATAATATCATATCTTTTGTGATATTTATTTATTTATTTGAGATGGTGAAGTTCCTAGTATGTTATAGGGTCAGAACCATACATTTAAATCAAATCTGTGATCAAATCTACATCACATATCTAAATTATTATGAATATGTCCAATTGTGAAATTTTCATGTCCTCTAAAGTTAATATTTTACTAGTCAATTCATTCATGCTACTTTTGAATTTAAATGTGTCAATGTACTTCTAACACAGTAGTACATTGGAATTTTTAAAATATACAATTTTACTCTTCTGTTTATTTAAAGAAAAGTTTGAATTCTAGCTTGAGTAATTACATTTGACCTATCTTTATTTCCCTTGGAGTTCGCTAGGTACATTTTTCTTTCCTGATTGCTTTAATTTAACATTATGGCCACACATGGTAAATAGAACCCCAGGATACATCCTCATAAGCAGCATATTTTTAAATACATATAGACAATATGTTGCATTTTATTTTTGGGTTTTATAACATCACACTCATGATCATATTGGCTTTTGTATTAGGATTAATAATCAATATATATACCCTCTGTGCATTCTTTTCTATTTTAATTCTGGTCTGTCATAAAGGTTTCAGAGATATTCAGAACACAGACCTTTTTTGCCACGTGCCATCAGTGTTAGATTTATTCTTTGATGCTTTCCCATTTTTTCTGTTGTTTTCTCTGTCCTCATTAAGTTTGTTTTGCTTGAAAATTCAGTACAAATTAGAGTATGAAAACTTCATCCATGCTATGTTCACAATTTGATGTCGAAGAGCATTAGACCTGCTCTTTGTGTCACAGAGCAAGTGTTACAAATCTTGTTATGGGGCTCCTGATATGTGGATTCTCAGCTATGTACTCAGACACATAGTTTTGCTGCTTATTTTTGAGCTGCCAGCTTCAAGATTTTAATCTCAAAAATCTTGCAAAGGTGAGAAAATATATCTGAAAATATAAAGGTTAGCTGTTTTCACCATGTTCTTTGGGTAGAGGTTTCATGAATTCTCTGACACTTAGCTATATTTTGGTTGTCATTCTCTGTACGCTGTTGTGTAAATCTGTTGAGAAAGACCAGGTAAAAGTGAGATCCTTTGAGTGCACCTTGAAGATGCAAGTTGCTCTCCAGTATTTCTGCTTCTTTCCAATAGTGCCAGTCTTCTCTGAGACCATGAGGTAAATACCAGCCCAATATACAAATGAGCAGGTGCTCTTAATGTATACTTATCCAAAATGTCATTTGAATTTTGTTTAGGAAAGCAGACATACAATAAATATGCAAAGTTTTTAATGCTTCTTGAAAAGCACTGATTATGTTTTGTAGGACGATGAGTGTGTTAATTAGACATGGGACTGTTGACAGCACTATAAAACTGACTGCTGTCCTGACATGTTCCACATGCAGTATACTCGGGGGTCTCAATACCAAAGCAGTATTCCTCCTGGAGAAAGTGAGCTTGAACGTTATGTTTTATGTAGACATAATCACAGAAGTTCCTGTTTCCCTCGGCTCCACCTGGAAGTCATACAGATGTTAACTGACAGGAGGGAATTCTGCAACATTAAACACGAGACACTCCTTCAAGAGAAAGTAGACAAATACCAGTAAGATGTGTTTCAGCTCCAAGAATGTGTGCAGTCTCTTGAAGGCAGCATCTGCTCTCCATATCAGTGACTGAAATGACACTTCCATTTTCTAATAATTAATGTCATTTCTGTAGGCTCCACTATAAACTCATCATAAGAACAGCTCCATCCTAAGCAGGTGATTGTCATCCATACTAACTGGGGAATTTTCAGTGGCATGAGTTTTTCTAATATTTAAATGAGAGATGTCAAAACATCCAATCCAAGAGAAACAAATGCATATCGTGACGGTATAGGTTGCTAAGATAGGCACTCTAGAGAAAACTAATACCAACTCCTGATTCTTATCTGCTTCTTGCTTGTATGGGAAATTGCAGGCAAAGAAAATTTTGTCTAAATTAGGGAGGATATTTCTGAATTATACTACTTATTTTCCTAACAGTAATGATAGTAGGGTTCCCTTATTCTGCTCAGTGATCAGTAAATGGATATAAAAATCCAAATGATACTCAAACTTTTATCTTTGTTCCTCTCAAATTAATCTGTTATGGAAATGAAATATAGGACCTGCTGAATGTATTCAGCTAATAAAAATGTTCCTACTAAATTATTTTATTTCCTGAAGCACTTAGGTTTTCATCTACGAAAATAACCTATATCGCAAAATGTCATGGGCAAAATGTTTCCTATACCAGTAGCAGCACTAAGGGATTGGGTGGGCTGCTTCTGCTATGACCAAATCTACTTTCTAAACAGCAATGAAAAGCCATTTTCACAAGCATCATAATTATTAGTATTAGCTAGAACCCAGATGTATGAAACTCCAACTTTGCTGTGAGTACTTCTTATTTGTTATAGAATTCTGGAGATTGGACAAAAGCATTTGTCTGAAAATGGGGGTTGAAATAGTTCATTCTTATAGACTAAACAGCTGTATTTTTCAGTAAGCGTGTCTCGCGTTGCTGTTTGTTTTGATTGCGTATGACAACGTGTAAAATAGAAAGGGGATCAAAACTGCTACCTGCCTTTCTCGTATCTAAACACATATAAATATTTTGACACGGGGAGATGAAATTTTAAAATGCTAAGCACTACAGCAAAATGGATTAGCCTTTACGAAGGGGAGCTTCAAATTGCCAGTGCCAGGGGGTTAATGGAAAGCAGTGTGTCATATTTCCTGATTTACCCTTTCACTATCTTGTCCAAAACACCTGGGTAATGTGTTACTCCTAAATTATAATTCAATAAGCATACTTTGAGTTTCAACCCTTATTCTTTTCAAGTTTCAAATAAGCTGTACAGAAATGCTCGCTATGTGGAAAAGTACTCTGCTTTTGTTAGTGTCACAGAAATACGGTATAGACAGAATGAACATAAGGTGGAATAGATCACCTTTTTTGATAACTTTAGAGTACTTGGAGATCTAGAGATACTCTAACATTTTCACAATGAGCTCATGGGAAGAGGTGTATTAATTTTAAATGAGTTCTTTATATCTATTATAGTTTGCTGGAAACAGAAACACTTTTTGTGAGACGACAGGTTTGAAAAATATAGTAAGGTTTATTATTTCCGTCAACATTTAGAATTTACAAAAACATATAACTCCTATGTGATATAGGTCTAATTTACATTGCACCCTGTCTTTCTGACTCTCTGACTCCAGTCATAGAATCATAGAATGGTTTAGGTTGGAAGGGATCTTAAAGATCATCTAGTTCCACCCCCCCTGCCATGGGCAGGGACACCTTCCACTAGACCAGGTTGCTCAAAGCCTCATCCAGCCTGGCCTTGAACACTTCCAGGGATGGGGCATCCACAACTTCTCTGGGCAACCTGTTCCAGTGCCTCACCACCCTCTCCATGAAGAACTACTTCCTGATGTCTAATCTAAATTTGTCTGCTTTCAATTTAAACCCATTACCCCTTGTCCTGTCGCTACAGGCCCTTGTAAAAAGTCCCTCCCAGCTTCCTTGTAGCCCCTTCAGGTACTGGAAGGTGCTATAAGGTCTCCTCGGAGCCTTCTCTTCTCCAGGCTGAACAAGCCCAACTCTCTCAGCCTGTCCCCATAGCAGAGGTGCTCCAACCCTCTGAGCATCCTCGTGTTCCTAAGTCCATTTTAAAAAGCCAATCAATATTACTGTTTTACTTTCTGATTTCCTTTCCATCCTGCTCCTTTCTAAAATGAATGGCAAGATATTTTTCTTCCATGTTGGACTTTCTACCCTTTCTCAATTTCCTCTGCAGCTCCTCCAAGAAAAATATCAAACTATATTCTTGATGATGAATTCACTATATCTGCTCTGTCTCTTCAAAGAGCTTTGCAGTATTAAATGTACCCCTCAAAAGATATGCCAAACAAAGAGGCTTTTAAGAAGAATTTAGTAGTAGGCACAAAGAATGCTGACAGTATCAATCCCAATGGAATTAATGGGATTTTGGTCATTCATTTTCAATAAGAATACTATTTTGCCCTGGAAAACAAAAAGTTCTGATGCAATACCCATCAATGGAAGAAGCTGCATTGATTGTGTTCAAAATGAAACAGCAGTTCAAAGTTTCAGCTGCTGCCCACAGAATGTCTAAATCCAAATGTTTGTTTCACCATGGAATTTTTGTTTCTAAACATTTTTCATACATAGGCTATGTTGATTATTTTTTTCTTATTCATTATGAGTTTATCATAGAATGTATCAGTCCATACCTTGTAATTAATGCATTCCAACAGCATCCATGTCACAATATTAGTTCTTGAACAGCCCTATTTTATATTCTGACTACTCTCCTCCTGTAATGTTTCTTCTTCTATGTATCAGTTTGAGAGCTCTGCAGCTCACTTATGCATGAAGATTGCTCTGCTAATAGAAAAGGGCAAAACCTGGGAACATTGCAGCACATAGATTGAAAGGAAAGCAAGCTAGAATGCCCCCAGTATGAGCGCCTCGGAACCTCCCCCAGCCTGTAATGTGTAGTAATTCAAAAGTTGCATAGTATGATAGATTTACTTAGTTTGTAAAATCTAAACGTAAAGATACGTAACTGCACCAGAGACTCAACATCTATGATGGTGCAGATACCAGTGTGTACTTGAGAATCTAAAGACATTAAAGACAACTACAAGGGATTTTGCATTTTTCTACTTTTAGTAGTGACCTACTTTCTCTGCCATTTAGCTTATAGGAACTCATAGCTCATATTCTGTGTTAGCCTTTACTCTTTCTACTATATTTACGGTAACGATACTGAAAGCTTTATCAGACACTGTGTAAGTTATTTTTGTAGGTTTTCATGTTTATGAAAAAGGAGCAGTTGGTTTTTCTCAGATATTTTAGAATTTTTGTAGAGCAAACAGGTCTAGTGGTTCTGTTTCGTATTCTTTTAACTTCAACTTTTTTTTTTTTTCTCTTTCATCTTTTTCTGCCTCTGGGACATTTCATTACATAAAATTTAAAATGCGCACTACATTTACTGTACAGTGTATGTCAGCTTTTATTTGGCTTCTATACCTTACTATATATTATTTTATGCTACATAGGAAATCCTTGTTTATTTTCTTAAA
Source organism: Eurypyga helias (assembly GCF_000690775.1). NCBI lineage: Eukaryota > Metazoa > Chordata > Aves > Eurypygiformes > Eurypygidae > Eurypyga > Eurypyga helias. Next base: position 32,904 of record NW_010236526.1, read on the forward strand.
GGAATTTTAAAGATTTTTCTGGCTCATGCTTCACGGGATTTTAAATAAAAACAACAGATCTCATATTTCTTCCCGCCCCGC
>NW_010236526.1:33015-56830 GCF_000690775.1 Eurypyga helias
CCCCCCCGCCCCGGTTCTGGTCAGCCTGAGGATATTTTTAAAAGAATGTTGGATAGATTGAGGCTATGGTTGAGAAGTCTTCATTCTTACTTACCCTGTGGAGAGACACAAAACTGCACCAGATCACTCAGATCTTTTTTTTTTTTGAAGTATTGGAGAAAAGCAATTTTTTTTGTAATACAATTTCTGACCCTACAGAGACATACATAATTCAGTACACAGAAGAAAGAGCTGGTGACCGCAGCTTTTTTTTAGGAATTTCTTAGTAACAAGATATATAACAAGGTAACTTTTTGAACTTCAGTCTTAAAAATGAAAACATGTATTGCATATTATCCTTACATATTTTTTTGTTTACTTTCTTGTTGACAAATTGTGCTTCCACATACCTAATGAGTAGGAGTAGGTTGGTGATTATGTGGAAACCTTCCAGTTTCTTAAGCCTCAGTGTATCTGTGGATAAACGCCACATCTGCCATCCCTGCAGATGGGACAGGGCTCTGCTCTCTCCTCATCACCTTCCTTAGGTAATTCCTCGCATTCAGGGAGAAAATTAATATTGAAGAAAGCTGTGACTTAGAGGTTGGACGTCAACATTTCATGTAGACATTTCTCAAAGTCTAGGACTTGTGTGCACTATGTCTTATCCAGTTTGATTCGGGCCTCTCAGAACCACTGTCTTGGATATCTGAAGAAAGACACTTCCTCAGCACCACAGATATCTGAGGCCAGATTCAGTGTTCATCAACAGTGAACCCTAAGGGTGATGTAACTGACAAAGATCAGCTGATTTAGGATAATATGAATAATGTTTTTAAGGAAAAGATGATACTTTCCTGAGATTACATGAGACCTGTGTCAGTGTTTAAAACAAAGCAGGTACTCTGAGTAAAATAAAACAGAAATAGAAACGGAAATATGAAATTGTTTTCATTGTAGTCAATATAGATGATCATAAGTTGTGTAAAACAGAGGAAATTTTATACTTATCTGTCATGGTAATGCAAATGGTCTGTGCTGACCACAGGTATTCAGACTTGGATCAAGTTATCCTGTTTCTCACATCCATATTCCAACATGTTGAAAATCTACAGTGTAGACAGAAATTCAGAAAATGAGATATACATTATAACCCCATGGGGATTAAACTTATCTGAAAAGCAATCACAGACCAGACCATTATTTATGGATAGTCTGCATGTGACCCTAATAAAAGAAAATTACATTATAGGCAGAACAAAATTTGCTTTAAATTAGAGCTCAAAGATCAGCATGATGTCCCAGTTTTAAATGGAGGGGATGGAAAAATGTTGTCATAGTAATTTTAAGGGTTTGAATAGAGACAAATGAAACCAGCAGCTCAGGATTTTTACTGAGGCTACTAAATTGCACTCACCAGTAACAAAGATTATCCAGGACTTGGTGCCTTTGACTTCAACACCCTTGAGTAGCACTGGACCGCAGCTATAGTAATGAAGGACAGATGAAAGTGAAGTTCGAAATTAGGATTTTTCATAGTAGGTAAGGTGTGTAGCATCTGTTCAGAGGAGCCACAGCAAGAAGGTTTTGTAAGTATCTGTATTCCACATGTCACCAAATATTGCCGAGATAAATGGAGGAACCTCTCTTTACGTACATTCAGCAGCTGAACACTAGCAACGCCACTGTGGCTGTTAAGGCTTATTTTTCTTATAAACACAGAGGAGCTCTGCTTCAGCCATTGTTATGTTAGGTAACGTCCTCATCCTCATCTAGGAAAGCATGTAACTACATGTTTGCCTTTCAAAATTCATGGCTTTATCTCACAGGATCAAGGCCTTAGAGCACATTTATTCAAAACTCCTCTGAAATCATGCGGCACTGGCACCTTGTTTTGGTAAGAAATTATGCATGTCAAGGCTCCAGAACTTCAAGGCACGAGTGTATGGTTTTAAGGTTAAGTTTGCATAACTCTCACAGTTCACATGAAAAACTATTCTACTGCCATTAGCAAGTACAAGTTATCAATCATTCTGCTTCACGTGGGGGCGTAAGAGTAGAGACGTGTGTGTAAAGCTCAAACAATAATTCTGCTTTTGACAGCCCTAGTACAATTATAGCTGGATACTGGGTCCAGGTCTAGCACGTGTTTCCACGAGGAATGGGCCACCTAGGGAAGACACAAATGTGCTGGTTTCAGGCAGGGATGAGCTGCTCCCCTGCAGCTGGCCCACAGGATCTTGTTTCATTCCATGATACATTGAGCTCAGTGGATTTTGCAAGGCATGTGTTTTTTTCCAAGTGTGAGAGTTTGCAAGGCACGAGAGGTGCGAGAAAGTGACTGCAAGAAAAGTGACCCAGAAGGTGTTGGGGGGGTGGGTTAGCTAGGAAGCTTGGTCTTCGTTTTCACCTGGTAGCAGATGACTAGCAGAGAAGGAGAATCTTTTGTCATTGATCTGGGAGAGGGGGTTGGAAGTTTCTTTCTCCCTGCTCTCTGCTCCTGGGCTCAGGGAGGAGGGGTTTTCCCTCCGCTTTTGGGCTCGGGGTTTTGGATTTATTTTTGCTTGCCGTTTTGGAACCTGGCTGTGTCAGTCCATGCATGGTGACATCCTGTATCATATGTTCTATTTTCTGTTCTTTTAATTGCTTATTAGCGGTAGTATTGTTAGTATTACTATAAGTTTCATTTATATAATTAAATAGTTCTTACCTCAACTTTTTGCAAGCTTCCCTTGTTTTTTCCCTGACCCTTCCTCACTATTAGCGGGGGGGTGGCGTGGTAGAGCGACTGGTGTTACTTAATTGCCAGGTAGGGCTAAACCACAACAACAAAGTAATGATCCGAGGTCTCAAAAGATTATGTGTGAGGAAACATTAGAAGAAATGGAATTGTTGATTTTAAAGAACATGTCAGGAAGGTACAGTAAAGAATTTCTAAATGTAGCTACAGAATATATGAAAGTGGAAAAAGTGGTTTCCTTATGCTGGACATTGGACATATAATAGCTTGAAGAAAACAACACATAGGTTACAACTAAGAAATTTCAAAGGTAGTTAAATGCTAAAATGGGAAGGTTGTGGAATCTTCTGTCATTTCAGGTTTGAAAAGGCAAGCTGGACAGATGTTCCTCAGGAATTTGTTTGGTATATGTCTAGGGGAAGAGGTATGAAATAGCAATTTGCTCCTCCAAATGCCATGTAGGTATAAAGTAGAGCTCAAGATGAAAAGCTGTGTGATTTTGTGCCAGGCCAAATTTCAGCAGATCCAGCTTTGGCTGGCTGGGCTGTTAGTTAAGTGATGCTGCAGTAATGCTTGGGGAAGGAGAGGGAGCACAGAGACCATAATAAACCTAAGGGCCAAGTAGAGACTGACAGTGTGGTACAATAGTTGAGAGAGGCTTAGGCTAAGAAAAGAAAGTGGCAGCAGGGAGTTCTGGGTACAAAAAAGTGGGGGGCTATTGGACTGGGTTACATCCTCAAGTCACATCTAATTCTATGATGCCTGAACAGTTTACATTAAAAAAAGTTAAACTTTGGGAAATTCAATTGGAACTGTACTAGTAAAACATTAATATTGCATTTCCTTTCATTTGAAATTGTCAAGAAATGCAGCTTTATAGAACACACCTATTTATGACAAGTTTCTTTTAAATAAATATTTTAAAAGACAAAAACAGGCTGTTAAGCCTGAAAAGTTACGTATGAAATTTATTAGTTTTTCTAGCTTTTTTCATCCCATATTCTTAGAAAGATAAGTTCTACCAAGAAGTAGGCTTGCATAAATAAGGACTTTTAGAAAAAACTTGGCTTGATTTTTGAATCTAAGCTGTTGATCCCTAAAGATATGTCCACAAGTACTAATAGCAAGGGCAGGACACATTAAGTAGGTTGTTGGAGTAGTTTCCCAAAGTAATTTTGCTTTAGTCTGGCCCAAAGCCAAACAGAAATTTATCAAATAGATTAAATGGTAAAGCTAACGGTAGGATTTCAGACCTCAGTCCTAAATGGGAAATAAAAGTTCCACAGAAAATTGGAAAGTTCATCTGTAAATGGAGACTACTTAAATATGCAGAATGCCTGCAGGCACTCTTTAATATAGCTATAATTAAGATATGTGGGCGAAAATGTATATTCACTCTTTCGGCAATAATCGGATTAACATTCAGATGACATTTTTGATAAGTAGCATTGGTCAGTGTCAAGAAAAAAGCAGTAGACAGTTTTTTCTCTTTAAAACTAAGATGATCTGCCAAAAGGTTGTGAGATCATATAAGCTCCTCAAATTTTTATTTTTCTTTTCCCCCACATTTTTACTCACTTCTCATTTCTTGCCATTTCATTTTTTCAAGCATACCTGGCATTTCTTTTTCTTCTGTTCCTATTCTGATCTCCATGATTCTTAGGTAAATTTATTTGATAAAACTAATTGTTCACTTTGCAGCCACTTTGGCTGTTAAAAGTTTCCACCAGAAAGTTCTATCTGCTGTGGTTGTGGGCGTCTTTTGGGAATGATGCTCTTTATGACTTATTCCCTGGGGATCTTCCTCCCCTCCAGACTTGCTCAGACTTGGTTTGGAAGTCCATACTTCCTAAACAGAGTACTCCAGTCCTTGTTGGCCTCATAACATTGCCCCCACTGTCTTTTCCCATTCCCAGATCTGGGTGCTACTTTTTTGGCAGTGCTGAAAACCCTGTCAGGTTTCACTCTTCTGCAATCTAGAAAATTAAGATTAATACTCTCTGCAGATTCAGGTTTCAAATCTCATCCTGCCAGCTCTCATTCTTCCTATTTTTACATTTATTTTTCTCTCTATCTCTTTTCTCCTTGTGTCTTTCTGATTCTGTCTTTCTTTATTGGAGCTGTCTTTTTCTGGCATCTGATTTCCTTTTCTTGCATCCTATTAATATTCTTATTTTCCCAGTGAGTCTACAACATCTTCAAACTGCATCTGATCTTAACAAAGAAAGGAGAAGGCTGAAATGGTGAAGGCAAATCTGACAGATTAAAGAGATCTTAGAACCAAGATATTAGGAAATACAAAGAACCAGTGAAAAATAGTGCGATGGTATACTAAAAATATGTCTGAGTGATGATGATGTTTGTCAGAAATTCCTCTTGGAGCCAAGTCAGCTAGTACTGACAGTGATTTTGCTCCAGTGGAAACTGGAATAGTCCACTTACAGCCCAACCACAGAAATTCATTGGAGATTTGGACCACATCTATTGCAATTCTTTCAGCAGTGCTGAAAATGGATTTGGTCCCCTCTCCATTAGTAATTAAGCCATTTTCAGGTTGAGCTGAGGAGGATAAACACAGCCCACGTCTGACAAAACAATGAGCAATTTTCAGATACTTCCATACTGTTGTGGGACAGTCCTCAGCCAAAACCTCAAAAATTATTATCAACCAAGTTTTGGACATTTCCATCTGTGTTAAGACTTCTCCTGTTGTAATACAATGCTGACATTAGTGTGCCTTTTTCTATAACCAAATATTAAAAAGGTACAATATTCTCTATGAATGATTCCAACAGCTGTTTGTTAAAGAAAGGTTTACACTTAGTTCGGTGTTTAGGTTTCAGATATATTTTAAACAGTCATTCCTATTCCTATTCAAAATGCATTCTAATTTAGGCTGTTGAAAAATATAATCTAAAACATCCTTAAAATTAAACGATTTATTTAATCCCCACACAACAAACAATGAATTATGTTGTGCTACTTCTTTGTTTTAAGTTATTTTGGCTGTTTTTTTTTTTTTTTAAAAATAGTCCTTTGCAGTTATTTAGCAGTGATAGCAAAGGAATTTGTCTAAAACAATGTCACTGTTATTATTATAGTTATTGCCCATGTTTGCATTTGGAAAAGCTTTATCTTGTGTCTCATTTACCTATGTGTAATGACATATCATGAAGTGTCTGTGATTTATAGATATGCACCTGTATTGTATGCTGACAAATGACCTGTACTTAAAATATTTCTTCTCTATCATAAAGGGACTGATTTAAAAAAAACTACAAAAAGCTCATAAACATTCTCACAGAAGTATCTCTGAGAGGCTGCTTTTTTTTAATGTTCTGCCTCATATGAGGCAGAAGCTTAGGTTTCCTTTGCTCTTTCCTGTTTGCGTTGTGATCTGTCATTGATAGTATGTTATGAATTAGGATGTGTGCTATATAACACCGGTCAGAATGCAGCATGTTAATAAAAGTGAAATGCATGTTTGCAGCTCAGAGAGCAGTTTCTCTGAATAAGAGACGTGGTCTTAATTCACAAAAGCAGAGAATTCTGATGCTAAGTTTTGTGCCAGTTCTTAAGATGTCACTTTGCCTTTGCATGTGTGCTACTGGGCCAGTACTGGAATTATAAGCATTTTGGGAGTGGATATCATAAATGAGGCGTAACATAAAAAGTCATGCACCACAGACAAATGGGGTCAGTCACCATGGGAATGCTATGAATTTTGTGGCAGTCCTGGTCTTCCTCTTTTTCAGGATGAAGCGTGAGGTTTTATTCGGACATATTGCCATGTCTAATAAAGGAGCAGTGAGGAATAATTGCAAGTGAGACACTCAGGTGCTTTTCATTTCAGTTGATGATTGAACAACATAGCTCCACAGTGTTTTGCCACAGGTTAGAATAGAAGGTGCAACAATTGCTCTGCCAGTGAAAAACGTATTCTTGGTTATCTGGCAATTAATCTGCCCTAGATAATATCATAGGAGTAATTTAGATGTTGCTCAGTTTTGTGTTCTGGGAGAAAGAGACTTGTTACTTCGAGGGTTTTTTTGTGTAATAAATTGTGTACCTACAATGCTTATGGGCAAGTATTAATAGACAGGTGAGGAGTTTCTGGGGATACGTGTATGTGATCTTAATTTGAATAGGGAATTAAATACATGCAGAGATGGACCAGCAAAGGCTTTTGGATCCGATGACAGTTTTTGATTCCCTAAATATACCATTGCTGTTGCAGAAATACAGAGGAATTGACAAGGTTAATTGGTTCAGAGACTGAACAAAAGTTTCTGCTTGAAATGTGAGTCTTTAGATCAGCTGTCTGGATGGCCAGACTGTGAAGTCATAAATTTTAATTACTCTTGTTCCTATGGAGTTTGTAGAAGACCTAGTCCCAGTTTCTTTTAAGCACCAAAAAAAATGTCTAATGACTTCTATGCAAGTGGGTGTGCAGAGAATGCACAATCAGACCCAAAATGATTATACACTGTTGGTTCTTGCTACTGTTTTCTGTGCTATGGACTGACTGCTGATTTAATTTAACCTGGAAAAATCATGTGGCAGAATTGATTAGCTCTGCATTCTTCTGGACCTCTACACTGCATTTTTTTCTCTCTATTTTTATGAACTTGAATACTATAATGTAGTTTTGTCAAGGTTTGTTTGGGATGTCATTTCTTGAGGACCAAGTTAATAAGTCATGCTAGGAACAAGAGGGGAAGAGTCATCATTTCAGTAACCATAAAATTCTGTCCTACATTTTGGTCTTTTAACTATTGTTTACATGAATATTTTAAGTTTTCCCTGCACCATCAAAATATTTAAAAGAGAAGTCTTTTCTGTATTTATATGTATGAATTCTTGTTTATGTGACTACTTTCATACTTGTGCTCTCACCTTTCCTCCTTGGATTGCTTTTTCTGAGCACTTTTTGTCACCTGTGGAGAAATTCTGTACAGTTTGTAAGACTAAAGCAGATATTGAAGATAACATAATGGAGAGCTGGAGATAGTGAAGGGTTAGTCTGAGCATCGCCACCCTGCATATGGGGTGTGATGTGTTTTTGCTGGCCAGGTCTTCAGCCAGGTGCAGAGTGGTCCATGCCTAGTTCTCCCTGAAATAGCTTTGTTGAGTTACCATCTACGATTCTCTGATCTTTTCTTTAGGATATTTTGCCTTTTCATATAAATTTTGCTTCATGAGCCCTTGGACTTGTCACGGTGCTGTGGGGACCCCCAGCCAAGAGCAGGGCAGCCGGGGTGGGAGGGGGCAACCTGGGCAGCCCCAGCCCTGTGCATCAGGCACCTCCACAGCTCTTCCTCACAACTTATCAGTCTCCTCAGAGGTCAGAACCAAGGCTGCACAACAGGGCCACACCAAAATGGGCCGTGGACCGCAGAGAGCTGAACACTTAGGAAGTGGGGAGAATACCGTGTAACCCTCCCGGCCATCGGCAGGTGATGGCTCTGATCTTCTTCATCCTCACCACCTGCCCTTCGCACTTGTTTGTGATATTATCTAATATTACAAGCACTTCTTGCTTGTGATAATATCTATATATGATCAAATATCTATTATTATTATATATAATGACATATTATTATGAAATTGAGGCCAGTTTGGGGGAAGCAGCTAGAAAAATGAAGTATGATAAGCAGACATGCCCCATGCTAATATTTAACTATCCCAATACATCCATCATCTAGACCGGAGGGAATGCCATGGTGAACCCCTTTCAGACTTCCTCCCACTGGCAACAGGGATCTGCAGCGAGGAGATTGATGCATGTGGGTCTTGTCCTGACCTGGAGGGAGGATGCGTCTGGAGCTGGATGCTGGGGGGTCACGCCTGACCCCCATGATCCACAGGCCTTTGGCCATCGGAGTTAGAACACATTTGTTGCTCCAGTGAGCAGGCTTGCAAGTAACCACAGGTGGGTACGTCTAATACTGTAAAAGTGGCTTGGCATATCAATGTACAGCAGCTGCTGTTTTCTATCTCTTTTCCCCTCTATATTTTTATGACATCATCTTTGGAATTTCTTAGTTATCTTTCACCATTTTTTTCCTTTCTTTGTCAGGAGAATTAATATTTTAGGCAAAAATAAATAGCATTGCCTATTACTACGGTTGCCAAGCATTCTCCTTGGTACATGCCTTTTTTCAGTTGCTTATAACTCAGCCAGACCCTAGCTGTTCGTGATGAATTTTTCCATGCCAATTTCTGCCTCCAGCTGAATCTTTGAATCATAATGTTTCAAGCTTTTCTGAGAATGATGCTAGGAGAAAATATGTTGTTTTGACCATACAATTCAGAAGCTTTTCTTTGAAATACTCAAATATCTCTTATTTAAAGGAATAGGAAGAGATGAGCAAGAAGCAGAAAGTCTGTGAAATACCAGATATGTGTATTTTGCTTCGCATAAAAATCTGCAGGACCAAGAGTGAGGACAGAGACACAGATTTTGAAGGTGGAGTCCTGTGAAAGTATAACGGACTGTCAAGAAAATGACCAAGGGGTGTGTGTGTGAAGCTGGACCAAAGAAAGAGAATTTGGCAGACCAGGGAGAGACCTGGAGCAAATAGACTTGGGGTTGCCCAAGTGAGTATTTGTAGACAAGCAACTAGGAGAAATAGGGTGTTTAAGTAAGCATCCTGAGATAGGAGCATCCTGAGGGGTCCTGGGAGACTCATAGTGGGGCTAATGCCACACAAATTGTGCAGAATCTTGCAATCCAAGTTTTCTGCAATACAAACAAGTTAATCTAACAAACAGTGAAAACAAACTATGCCTCCTAACGTCATCCAGAGCCTGAGGTAACAATAGAACTGGTGTTCGAAATGAAGGTAGGTCTAGAAATCAATCTAAAGCAATAGTATGATTCTAATTAGACTCAATTATGAACAAAAAGATCAAAAAGATGATCTTTTTTTCTTTTCACAATTGTCTCATGCTTCCTTTGCCTTCTCAGGGTTGTTTTCTCTTTCCTATTTTATTCTTTTGCCTCCTCTTTAAATACAGAGACTGATTTAACTAGCTAAGATTTCATCTTTTGTAACAGTACTGTGACCCGTGACCAGAAGGGCAGCTAACAGCACTGACTTAAAGAACCTGACTCTGGCATCTGCCAAGTCTTGAAGGGACTGATAAGGCTGTGTGATGTATTTGCCTTTCTCTAGCAGTGAGTTTGCAAGTAGGAGTCTGCAGGTCCAACTGAAAACATATTTTTTCTCCTTTCTTTCCTCTTCTGAATGTGATAGGTGTTTTTTTTTTGTACTTCCTTCTAGAAACAGCAAATTTCTTTCCCCAATAGAAAAAATAGTATTTATATAAATTGATGAAACAAAAAATTTTCTTTTGAAAAACTTAATAGTAAAAATTAGGGAATTAGAGACACTGTTAAAAAGAAAACTATTGGTAAACAAGTACTCTACAGCCCCTGTATGCATTACTTGAGCACTTTTTAACAATCTAATGCTGTACTGTTAAATGGTCATTTTATACCTTTTGACCTCTCTCAAATTTTACACCTTTGAACTTTTAAGCCCATTTAGTTCCTCAAAATTAGAAAACACACTACAGGAAGAGAAGAAATAGCAGCTAGTTGAATCAATTGAATGATGCTCTGAAAATCTGGATTTTTCTTCCCAGCTTTGTCAATTGACTCTTTCAGTTAATCAAGAGATTTAAAAACCCCTTTACATTTACTGCATAGTCTTTTGTTTTTGGAAGATGGACTCTATATCCCAAGGGCTGATCTGCACAAGTTCAGAGTATGTCCAGTGCAATAGAAAGTAACATGAACTGCAATTTGAGCATTTAAACATGCTAAATAATATTAAACTGCTTTGAAAAATCATGGCCTACTTCAGAGTTTGGAATCCATTCCTCTGTTCCGTGTTTTCTAATTTGTAGGAATGAAGCTAATATTATTTCCTCTCTCTCAGGTTCATCCATATTGATAATGACCAGTAACAATGCATGGGATTATTCTGACCCAATATTAATTTTGTGCTGCAGATAAGATGGATCAGAGGGCTCTGTCTTTTTCTCAGAAGATATGTCCATATTTCAATAGCAGTCACCAACATTGCCTTTCTTGATCATCCCAGAAGGTAAGTGACACGCTAAATTGGTCTAGATCAGGTGTTTTTTTATTTTGGGATTTGCAGATCCCCAAACACTTTCCAGAAGAAGCACAGATATGTGGACTGAATCAAAGCCTTCGACAAGAGAAACTTTCTGTTCTTTGCATACCCTTCATGGAGTCATTAAAAAGTGTTGAGTCTGGTAAAAGTCTCCGGGCCACAGGTTAAAAACAACTTTATAGACACTAAAAATCCTGTCTCAGCTCTCTGCAGACTTGAAGTTTTCGCTGCTGTTATCTGCATTGTACAGGTTCTGGAGATAAAAAGGACATTTCTGCATACAGCTGTTCTCAGACATTAAATCTACTTAAATATCTCCATCTTTAAACCATATTTTCAGTAAGATGGATGACTTTCATGTTCATTTAAGGCATCTGGTTGTCCCATTAGAAAGAGAAGCATGTAAAATGAGTGGTGGGAATTCTACACAGGATACAAAATCAACGTGCATAAATATAGCTTGATATATATATACAGTGGAACAGCATTCATTCGAATATGGTCCCCAGTGACCATCCCTCTGTCTACCCATATGAAAAGACAGATTGCTAGGAGGAAATAGTAATACTGTATTAGCTGCATTGGCAGTCCCATTTGGCCACCAATTGCAAACCTACCTGGAAACCACAAATATGCTTTAAATAAAGCTAGAAGGGAAATAAAGACAAATGAAAAAGCTATTGGTGCTAATAATTTGAGAAAAGATTAAAAGGCTAGTGAAACAGCTCTATTTTGCAGTCTCATTTTAAATTATTCATTGTTCTGGACATTCAGAAAGAATGAAAAAGCACAGGGGATACGGCTTAATTAGGCCAAAACTTTATTAACCTCATTCTTCTGGGAGCTATCTGGCAGTAACTTGTACAGTATAGGTTATCATGCCCTTTTCACTCTTTGTGACCTATTTAAAGGGAGTTGTCTTCAGCAACATCCCCGTTCGCACCCACTGGTACTGGCTCATTGCAGTTGTAATCAAGTTTGGGGGCCTCTTAGTCCACACATCTTACTTTTGTCAATCATCTCTCTGCTGCAGCCTTCACAACTCAGTTACAGGCTCTTTATTCTGCTCTGGGGAAAGGAATGGGACTAACTCTAAAATGTGACAGTCTCCTCAGTGTTATGCTAACCTCTCACAAAGTCTCAGTCTCACAAGGTACACAAAAAGCAGTGCTTTGGACTGTCGCCAGGTGCCAGGTTGTAGCAATGGCATGGACAGTCTCTTCTGCCTCAGCTGGGATCGTTCGCTAGAATTTCTGACGTGTATCCAGTGCTTTGGTCATACTTTGGCATAGACCCTTACAATAAACCCCAGGTCTCTGTGGAGGGAGCAGGTAATAATATTAGTTATTCACTCTGCTCAGTTCTCATTCCTAAGGGTGTGGAGAGTGGGCAGGTTCATATATGCCATGTGCACACTCTCTTCTATGCTGTATGCAGTGCAGCTTTGCCTCAGTCCTAAACCAAAATGCACAAGCAGTACTATAAGACTGTCCAGAACTAGAATTAGCCATAACAATGAGTTGCCCATTTTCAGCTTCTTCAGCTAAATATAATTCCTGAATGCCTCAGGTAACATAAATACTTTAATGGAAACCTCTGTAGTATTCTGTTTACCTTCCCTGCTTTGTATTTGATATCTCAAGGTCAAAAGACCACTCTGCTCCTGTGCTTTAAGTCTCCAAACCTCCACAGGTCCAATCCTTGCCAAGATTTCTCTGCAGTAAACACTCCACAAACGCCACCTGGACTGTGGTTGAGTGCAGTGAAAACACTTTGTTATTCTGGCATATCTAAACTAACCAGGGACAACAGATGTTCTTTAAAGACTACAGAAAAGATTCTTTTGATTTTACTAATTAACTGGCAGTTTAAAATGACTCTCTTGTCCATTTCCATTTCAATGGTTGTCATACTCATTTCTGACTGAGCCTTTGCTACACTTGAGATTTTTTGGCTGAGCAAGTAATTTGGAAGATCTACTTAGGCTAACATCCTTTTACAAGCCTTCCTCTGAAGTTCTGACACGAAATTGTGAAGATTTTCTATAGCATGCAACAAAGCTCCTCTGAATAGTCAGCGCTGACCTGAAGGAGTGGTGAGAAAATTCATATGCACTGGGGAGATGGAAATCATTCAAAGTGCAAGCAACCTGAAAGTATCAGACAGCCTAGAAATCTTTTGTGTTTTATTCTTCTTAGGTAATAGGTCTCAGGTTTCTCTCTAACTCATTGAACTGAAACTCACAGAAAACCCGTTAAGTATGAGGAAATATAAATATTCAACTTGCCTCTCTACCAACTGTTAGGAAGCTAACCATAAGCTGTTTCAATTTCCTCATTCCTGTTCACATGTTGCCAGATATTTACTATGTATGTGCTATTCCGAGCATGGAACGGAAGACTTGAAGTAGTTGGTACTTTATGCTTGATCTCCATGATTTGTGCTTGATTATGATGGCTTTACCATGAATATTAAGAATGTTGTTCTTAGTGTGCTAGCAAGAAAAATAAAAGTAAACTGAAAAAAGTCGTTTCTTATATTTAATGAATTGGTAGATTTTTACTAGGTACATAAAAGCATAAATCTAAGGACAAAGAAGTATCTGGAGGGGAAAATTTGAAGAAAAAAACCTTAATTATCTTTGTGACAGGACATAAAAAGATAGTTATATGTGGGTTTTGGTATTTTGTTCCAAACCAGGAGAATATTACCATTACGTTAGTTCTTAGCATAATTGCAGGTAACATTTTAATATTGGAGATAACTTTGACTATCTTGATTCTAACCTTATCAAAAAGCCACATTATGCTTCAAATACAATATTACTCCTCAGCAGACTCTCTCAAAGGACTCTCAAATGTCAAAAAGCAAAAGAAGGCTTTGTGTCTGTATGGTATTTTATATGAGTTAACTTCTAACATAGGAATACTTTAATGAGATGTGCGATTTTGGACATTTTCTTTCTGTGGAATAAACACAATCAACCATCAGTGTTGCATGTAGCTGAGTGTTGTACTTTTTCTGGGCAATGGAGTCGCTCGAGAGATTGGCTGGATTTGTCCTCAAACAGTGTAAAATTCCATGGAATTTAAATTAGTGATTGACTACCTCAGCCTGAAATACTGAACACATCTGAGAAGAAGAAACTGCAAAGCTGATGAATACAAAATAGGAGCAACATTTTACCAACTAGTGAGCCTTAAGCATTTGCCTTTAGAAATTTCAGTAGAGCAAAACTGTGTTTATGTAGCCTTTTTGAATAGTAGGTTTGACTTACAGCTCACATGGACAACAAATCTATCAAATCTGGTTTCAAAATGTATTTGTTAGGAGTCTTGAAAAGGCTATGTGATATTGTTAAAACTTCCACAACATCACTTGGCTGCATAATACAGATGAGGGTATTTGATGTTCGTTGCAGTCTCTTTGTCTAGAGTAGCAGTGTCTGCTGAAATTCCTCTTTATGAAATCCTCGGTGTATAGCAACAAGAAAAACACCAGATACTTGAATATATCAGGCAGAACAATTTTGATATAGAAAGACTGGAAAACAGACACACCCAAGGAGATATCTTACTTTAAGCATTTGAAGGAAAGAAAGGGTAAAATAAAAAGAAAGATTTGGCACTTAGTATTCATGAATAGATGTGCAAATAATAGATCTTTTGGTTCAGTGGCCCTTCAGAAATTTATATACATAAAATTTCTTGGGGTCTACTGAATATACTCAATCCTTATTTTCTTTTTCAAATGCACTTAGGTAGTTCTGTTTGTCAAAACTGTAATGAGATATTTTGTTTTTTCCACTTCTAATCCCTCTATTTTCTGCCTGAAACTATCAATGAAATAATATCAATATCAGTTTTATTGCTCAAAAATTGTGTTTTCAGATTTTTTTTTTATTTCTTCAGAGCACACTTTAAACAACTCTGCTTATGAACATTGTGTGCATAGGCAAAGCATGAATATTTTAAATGGTGCTTTTTAAAGTCATAAAAAAAAACCCAACCCAACACTAAAATCTATGGATCTTGAAATGTTAAACCATATACATGCTGAAGCAGGTTTAATGCATTCTCCAGCATGTGCCAAAGTCCATAAGCTAGGACAGAACCAACAGCAACTTTCCAGTGAATTTATGGTGCTTGGCCTTGGAAAGATGCAGGCATAGGGTAACTAGGAATTACAGGGAAGTAAAATTTTTCATAATAGTTGTTGCTATATGGACTGTAGGGAAGTGGATATCACACAGAAATGTAAATTTTGTAAGTCATTGCTGCAAAATTAGTTTGTTTAACATGGAATACCTAAGATCTTTAATAACAATAAAGGGTGTTGTTTATATTGGCTACGACGAATGTGCAAATTTGTAGCATCAGAAAAATTTTTAGCATATCTCCGCCTTACTTAAAAAAAAAAAAAAAAATCAGCCTTTCCTGTCCCATCTATCAAGATATTATTAAACAAAAGCCTACTAGGGTAACATTTTCTTGGGCCGAAATTCTAGGCTTTAGAAATGGCAGACTAGTATAGCTACACATGTCGTAGAATATAGGGCGTCTGCTGTCTGCATCAAGTACATGTTTGGAATTATCAACTGAAAAATTCATCAGTGGTGGAAGCCATTATGATAAAACATAGACTACCTGAAGCCAAGGTAATTCAGTTTAAAGTTACAGATGTCTGAGGGCTGGAGAGAAAGGACATGCTTGCATAAAACCATTGAAAACCTCTGAAAAGCTATTTTGTGCAAAGTATGTTCATCCATACTGGTGACTCTCACAAACTGGTAACGTTGATGTAAAAAACACACAGGATCAAAAAAATTCAGTTTGGAAGGGATCTTTGGTGGGGTGGTGTCCTCTAGTCCAACCACCTTCTCAAAGCAGCGCCAATGTCAACGGGAGGTGAGGTTTCTCAGAGCCTTTTTCAGCTAAGTATTGGATGGAGAGCACACAACATCTTGGCATCTTGTTCTGGCCAGGACATGAATCTCCCAGGGATGAGAAAAAGAAGCTACTCAGAAAGAGACAAAGTTGAACAGCAAAATTACCTTCTCACTTCAAGCACCACTCAGCTAGCAGAAATTATGTGGTTTCTTTTTTGAGAGGCAAAGGATATCAGTGAACGCTCCGGGCTGGCACATAGGCAAACACATACTGATAGTTCCAGTGGGTGATGCTTCAGAGCAGTGGGATATTTAGGGGTTAATAACACTGCTTGCAGAACACTAAGAGGAACTCCCTCTTGGTGTTGCATGGAACAGGTGGCACTTCCCCCAACTAGACTTAACAGTATTGTAGTTTCTGAAAAGTGCATCAGACAGATTGCATTTATTTATCTGCAATTCTGTGTCACCAGAGTGACAAACATTTGCACAAAATAGATCATCACCGTAGTTCCAGTTGTTAATTGAACATTCAGATCAATTTCTGGCTAATTTAATTGTATCTGTGATAGGGTTTTTGTATAAATAGTGTTTAGAAAAACTGTGCTTACTGGTTACATAGTTATACAAGATTTGGTACTTTGGTAAATCTACAGAAAGGGCTGGGCACTTATTCTTTCCTTATTTGCCTAAATAATTGTCCTTTTTGGCTTTACTGGTAGTAATCCTCCAGCCTCATTCTGTGGCTTATTTATGTCTCCTACCCTTCACACTCATGTTAAGAAGAACAACTGAAAATTAGAAGAGGAACAGGAATATGCGAAGCTCTCAATGGCTAAAAGTTTAACATTGCAATGGGATATTCATGTGACACCTAAACTTATGTAAGGTAGAGTCCTAAAATCCCTTAAAAAAGGTGGGTGGAGGTAGATGCATTATGGAAGGTGACTCAGAGCTCGTTAAGTGAGCTATTAGAGGTTGTTCTCTACTCAGTGTCAAAGTGTCTTTCAAAAGGAAGTAGTGGGGACACTTTTCCTGAGATGAATGATACATTATCAGTTCCTCCATTAGTATACACTGTCAGCTCCTTTGTTAGTATTAATTTGTTCCTACGCTCTTAACTCTACTAATATTTACTTATGTCTTTAATCTCCCCACTTGTCTTTAGCAGATTCTGTGCTCAGTACCATCATCAGTGATATCAGTGTAGCCCAAGGAGTAAGTGTGCTCCTGGCTTTAAACACTGTTCATTAGCTTTATATGTGATTGTCTTTGATTTTTTTTCTTATTGGCAAACTGAATCCAGTGCATATCCCCTTTCTCATTAGTACAGAATAAATGGGAAGCATAAGTGACAGCATTTGACTTTGCCTATTGGAACAGTGACACAGGGTAGGACATGGGAATGGATAAACAGCTGTTTGAAATTAGATACAGTGCATGTGAAAATGAAGATGTGTCAGCTAGGGAATAGAGCTGGGTCAGGTCTCAGACCTCTGCTACCTTTAATGGGACCAACTTGCTTTTGAGAGGAAACTGGAAGAATATTAAGTAAGTGGAATATGGAACAAATAACAGCTTTTGGCGAACTGCTTTGAAAAATGAATGCTCTCTGGTAAATGAAAGTATGCCTCAGTTGCATAATACTGCTACGTCCAGCAGGCTCAAAGCAACACAATTACAGCAGGAGGTGTATTGTACCAGGGACAGAAGACAAATGAAGTATTGATTTCAGGTCTAGCAGAATGCCACAAAAGGGACGTACAATATTTCCATGGGGCCAGATCCTCACTGGCTGTAATTTGGTAATGCTCCATTGAAGTCAAGCTGATTTATGCCAGCTGTAGTTCTGGCCAGCTATATTTATAATAGTGGGGCATAAATAAAAGTCATGCTCAGAATACATGGTAGGAGTTGGTTTCCTAAAACAGAATGATGAATACGCAGGCATTACAGTTTATCTGTTCTTTCAACTTAACGCAATGCCTATCTTCAGATAATTTCTGATCTGTCTTTATCCTTTCCAAATAACTACATGTCTCAGCCAGATGTTCTCCAACTGAACAACTGATATTGCTGCACAACAGACAATTGCTAACCCGCCTACTGCGAGCTCTCCTGCATCTTGCCATTCTTTTCCTTTAGACCCACTAAAGTGTTCTTTGCAAGTGGCTATTCATTTTGGGATTCCTTCTTATCTGGCAGAGCGTGCTACCAAAAGGAGAGTGGCCAGTATTGAAACGTCAGGTATGTATCTTGCATGGATCAATGGCTGCCAGCATTATAGGATGTATTATTCCTGTGTGCATGCTCAGAGAGAGGTCACTCTTGGAAATAAATGGCTTCATTGTAAGGGTTTCAAGAAGACCCTGCTATGAATGCAAACAGTGTGCTAAGAGAACATCCTGCAACACATCAATCCACGACTGTTACCCCTCAGAAAGATGCATGCTTGTACCTGCAAAAAAGTCTATGCTGTGGGTGGCTGAATTATTCGGATGAAGTAGGGTGCACCTAATAATTCATGATGGAATAACCAAACAGAAGCTATGTGGCAAATTAATCTGTCTTCAAACTCTTTATTAGTGCAGTGCTATTCTTTACATTTTGAATACCAGCAAGGGTGCATCTGATGCTCTTATAGGTCTGCAGTTTAGAAAACTTTCATATGCAGTTCCCAAAGGTATGTGTACAGTCCATTGCTTGAATACTATTCACAAAAGTCTTCAAAACAGAGCAGTTAAAAGGAAACAAGACCTTGCTGACTTTTTTTCCAATTTGTCACAGGGTTTTTGTCTCCAGATTTGAAAAAAACTGTTCTGTTAGTTGAGTTTACTGTATAATATGTAGTATCAACAGAGGAATCTTCCTAACACGAACATTAAAGATTCTATTACTGTATAAAACAGAACCATATATCTGAAAGCCTTGTATTGATTGGTTAGCAAATATTTCCCCATAAAAAGTGAAAGTCTTTTGATTTGTTTATAATCAATATACGTGTGTGTTAGGTATAAGGCCCACTAGGGCATACTGAGAAGAAAAGAGAAAAAAACTCAGTCTGCTATTTTAAGGGACAAAAAGTCTCCTGATTCCATAACTGAATTCAGAACAATATTTTATGATCAATAAGCACTTACTTGCTGTGAAGAGGGGATGGGAAACAAACTCTTGGCTAATTTTTTTTTTTTTCTCTTTTAGCTTTTCCCCTGTTTTGTACATCTAATGGAAATTTGGCCAGCTAAATTTCCTGATTCTTCTCTGCTTAGCCAGGTAATTGTTGTGAGGGCTTCCTTTGTTTTCTGAAAGAGTAAAAAACTTAAGTCCACATGGGTAATTTTTACTCTGCTTAGGATAAATCCTTAAAAACTTGTTTGGGGCAAGAAGACTGAACACATAAAAGGCAATGTTTTCCAGTTCTTCTTTAATTCATTGAAGTGTGGAAAAGGACTCCACACTTGTTCAGACAAGGTGCATGCTTTCCTGGGGGAAATGGAAGAGGAAAAGTGGGTAAGTATACACAGAATGGGATCATACAAGTGAAATCTCACCTTTAAGGAGAGGGAAGGAAAAATCACCTTGTCATAGACATTTAAGCCAAACAGATCTCATTCGTTTAATGAAGGAGGAGAAATCCTTCTTTCAGAATGAACGGGTTTAAGAGTAGAGGTTGTGAAGTTCCGTAGCATAGACCTGACCATGAGGAAGCAATAAATTACCTTGGCTACTTCCTGCCAAAATCTATATCTGGCACTTGGCCATAGTCTACCACAGATCAAAAACTCTGCTAAAATTAATCCTGAACTTTTGTTGAAAAATCAGTGGCCGTAGGTGCTCCTTAAACAATGGAAACGTAAAAAATGGTAAAACTTTTCACATAAATAAAAAATGAAAATCATTGGTATTAATGTCATTTAAAACCCCAGAGTGTTCTAAAGGGTCACCTGCAATAGAACACTTCACAAATGGAGAAAAAACATTGAATACATAAAGCAAGCCAAACGCTTCTTTCCTTCAATGAAGGAAAAATTATTTTTTTGAAAAGACATGCACATGTAACTGTGATCAAGAAAATAATTTTTTTCTTTTTTTTAGAAAAATAGGTCCATTTTTAAGAAACACGTCTCAGAACCATGAAACCCAGAAAATTTCAATTTACTACTTTTAATTATGCTGATAACTTTCTCAACTGAAAATTATTCCATGTAATATTATTTTTTAATTGATTTCCTGTACAATCAGGATTAAGCATTGTGGAATGGCGGTACTCAAAATATCACCTGAAGGAAGCACTTACACTGATAAAAAAATAAACAGCTTGGTATTTTATTATTATTTATAATTTATATGGTATCAAAGGTGTCCATAAAGCTTTGCAAAGATGTGGAAGGATCTGTAGGAACTGAGAAACTAATTTGAAAAGATACAACAGTATAAATGATCAAGTACACAGGCAGAACTGAAGGGGGAAGATGCTTAATAGTAGTTGATGGATGTGACATGAATGCTCAAATCCAAAAGCCTTCATGGTCTATCCACATCCAATCTATCATCTCCTAGGCTGTGTTGGGAGCTCAATCCCTATCTTTCACTGGCCTAGGATATCAACTACTGTCACTGACTAGTTACATTTTCAGACAAGCATTTTTCTGCTCGCTCCTATTTTATTTGTCATTTGAAAGAAGTCCTTATAAATATAGGTAAAGGAGTTCTCCTTTAAATGTCTCTTTAAATGTAACATGGCAGTAATGCCCTGGAAAACATTGTAAAAGAATGTGTCTGCTTCTCTTCTGAGATTTTTGCTTACAATGTTGACGGCAGATGTCTTGCTTTTTTGGTATCTGTTGGCTTTTTTCTTTAAAACTTGCAGAAGATGATAAGCTTCTGAAGGCAGGTACTATAATTCCGTTATGTGTTTTCCCAGCAACGTTTTGTTCCATGGTTAGAATTTGGTGCAAAAAATTTCAAACAATAAATAGACCTTATAATTATCAGTGAGTTTTAAGGATGGAGTAAAAGAAGGAAAAAAAGATGGGGTGTGAGAGACAAAAAAAACCCCACTTGCAAGCAGTCCTGTGATATACTTAAAAAAAAATCTAACTCTGTTAGAAGGAATGTAATTTTCTTCCAAAATTTCCCCTTATCACTTTTTAAGATATATGACAGATTCAGGAGAGCTAAAATTTTGGGATATTCAGGGTCAAGTTATCCAAAAGAAGAGACAGAGGATGTAGATGGTAAAAGAAGATAGTCATGGTAAGAGAGAAAGAAAAGACAAGGTTGTGATACAAAAGACTGTGTGGTTATCCCACTTAAATTGCACTGAAAGGATTATTTTGGCAGCATGGAGCTGCTAGGTTCTGAGTCACCCCTGAGATGTTTGTATTATGTATAACCCTTTAAAATACCATTCCTAAGAAACCATCCACAGGTAATCTGTGTGTGTGGGTTCCCTTCCAAAGCGTCTCTTGAATCCAGCAAATTGCTCTGCTCGTGTTCCTGGGCCCTTGTCAGTGAAGTGGGGGTCACAGAGCAATGTGAATTACAAGGGGAGAAGGAGCAGGCAGTGGCAGAGCTCAGATACCAAGGTATTCATCAAATGAAAAAAATGCAAGTAAAATTCTGCTTGTCTATATCTGCAGATAATGCATAACTGCTGAATAATAAAGGTGTTTTCTTCTGTACTAATAGAAAATCTATGAATATCCTTATGAACAAAACCTTACTCCCGAGTTACTGAGAGTCTCACTAGCTATTATGTCATTTTAAAATGCCTTGAGAAGTCAAGAAAGATATTGGAGGGTCACCAGAACAGAAACTATGGCTACACGAGAAAGATTGAAAGCAGATGAATGGTAGTATATTAATTCTTGAATGTGGTCCTACCCTACACACTGCATGCAACAAATCCTGCCTGGCTGCCTGCAGCTTGCATCTGACATGCCTAAGGCAGTGCTCCCCGAGATGGACTGCAGAACTGACTGCACTGGTTCTGCCTTTGTCAGAAATGTGTCTTCCTTAGTGACAAATATAGGAAAAACTCATCTATTCTGCTCTATGATCTCCCTCTGCTATTGTAGCCCTTGGGAAAGGTTGTGGTACAGTGTGAATCCTGGCCAATACTTAGTGCTGGGTTTAGACTGGGCTAGGCTAGGATGGCACCAGTTCCAGGTCTTTGTATCCACTCAGTTGTGTCACTAGTCTGTTGCTGACTCTGTCAAAGGGTCCAGAAGCATGAGAAGATAGAAACTGCTTCTTTTTTTTTTTTCTTTTGGAATTTACTATGGGAAAACAGATCTTTTCATGTGTCTCTTTAAAATTCTGAAAACATACATATTTCTCTCTATAAGCACAGCTTGGAGTAATATAGAATTTTTTATTTTTCATTTAACTTGCATATTTCTCTCTAATTATTTCTTGTTGATCTGCCAGTACTCTGGGGGTTCTATTGCTCTGGAGTCTACAGCCTTCTGTCATCCTATATACACACAGCTTCAGTGCCTTATAAGAAAGCATCTCATTGAGGTTTAAGAGCCTGGCAATGATTTACATATATCTTTGCAGCTTTACTCTCTGCTGCTCCTTCTTTGTTTGTCATATTGATTTTGCATTTGCAGTCACCTGTTGGCCTTGAGTAGGATGAATGATTATGTACTGTTTACATTGCAGCAATGCCTCAAGGCGATGACAATTCAGAGAGCTGGACCCTGTACAAATGTCCAGCTGGATGGATAAACTATGAAAGAACAGTCTGCCAGAAAAACAACTGTCAGATCAGGTAAATAGGATGAACTGTCCTACACAAACAAATGGCAGGATAAAGTCCCATTGGCTTGTTATAATAAAGACAAAGTCAATGCTGACATAGTGAAGTGCTGAAAGTTTAAGAAGGTAATGATTTTAAGGAACTTTAGAAGGGAAAATAAGCTAGATTTCAACATTGCCTCATTAAAGGAGTGCAGAACTACAGGAGATTGGTTGTGTCACATCCTTGTCCCTGGCCATGTGTCTCCACTGCCCCACTCAAGGCAGCCTTGGGGCTGTAACCCTTTTGGCTATGTGAGATGCCTATTTTTAGTACGCAAACATGAAATAACTGGAGAGAACTAAATTGATTTTTTTTTATTTTTTTTTGTTTGCAGGAAGAAAAATATCCCTATGAAACTCCTGCATGTGTACTTTGGTGCTTTCTAGGTGGCAAAATTGCTGTGTGCCATGCCTTTGAAGATTACTCCAAAATTGTCTGTGCAGCTCACAGCTGCCCATGTCAGGGGGGCTTTGGAGCAGAAGAAACGTGTTATTCTAGCTTCTCTGTGGCCTCTCTGCTTTCCTTTTCACTTCCGGTTTGTCTGTAAAGGGATCTGTCTGGTTTAGGTCTTACCTACCTGAGAAGACAGCTTTTCTTCCCTGTGTAAGACTGCAGCCATTACTGCTAAGGGAGCAATCTCTGGATTAAATTGTCTTGAGACTGGCATCTGACCTTCACGTACAGAACAGGCTTCGTCTGCTGATCAAGTGGATTTCATGTCACATCAGTGTGCCTGAAGTAAAAGGGCTTTATTCAATATCTGATGCCACAAAGATATTGCTTTGTGTTGCTCTATGGGTGTGATTATGCCACTATTAGAAATGCACGTATATATGTATTATAATGTCATGCCCCACTTCAGTTGATATGCAGGGCACAGCTGAAGGACACGCTCCCAGTCTCAGATGAGCAGAAGGATGAACAAACTGTCAAACTGGTTCATGACAATTTTATTGCTGCCCTCTGTGTCTCTCAGTGAACATGAATAGTAGCTAATGGAGGGAATCAGGCTGCACAATTGCCCCCACCCACTGCACACCCAGACGTCAGAGAACAGAAAGAAGCTATGCTCCACAGAACCTTAAATGGGTCGAGAGCAGCCCTGAGGAGAAGGACTTGGGGGTACTAGTGGATTAAAAGCCGAATAGGAGCCGGCAGTGTGCGCTGGCAGCCCAGAAAGCCAACCGTATCCTGGGCCTTATCAGGAGAAGTGTGGCCAGCAGGGCGAGGGAGGGGGTTCTCCCACTTTACCC
>NW_010236526.1:57234-75495 GCF_000690775.1 Eurypyga helias
AGGCCAGGCTGGATGAGGCTTTGAGCAACCTGGTCTAGTGGAAGGTGTCCCTGCCCATGGCAGGGGGGGTGGAACTTTAAGGTCCCATCCAACCTAAAAACTAAAAAGAAAAAATGTTAAAAATCCTCCTAAACACCTTCCCCCTCCCTCCCCCCCCAAATGGCCCTGCTTGTGTGAGAGTCTTTGCCCTTTGCAGTTAATGGCAGCCTCCATTTGGGTGGTTTCATGAGAAATCTTCCCCAATGACCAGAACTGCAAGAGGAAATTTCCTCATAGTGAATCAATCACCTTTCTGAAGTCCACTTTGTAGAAAGGAATCGTGGCCCTAAAATGCATTCTTGACACTGCACAGAGCAAGGGCAACCTGTAATGCTCAATTTAAAATATGTTTTTCTGCTTTCTTCATGTGTCAGTAATGTTTATCAAGCTACCTCCTTGCAGGTGAATCATCTGAGATGTGATTATGAGACCTCACTCTGAATATTACACTGCAGTTTACCATCAGTTTTGCTGCATTTGAAACTTAAAAGACTGCTAGCTGGGGGAATGTAATTTTGCCATTTACTTCAGACGTGTCCTTCATAGTTAGTTTAGTTGATGAAGCACCCAGGCTTGCCTTAGAGAACATAACTAACAGGAAAACAACAGCATAAAGGCTGCTAGTGGTAGCAAAGTCACTGCTGTTTTTCTGTTAGCTGTTAATAAGATAATACTGACACATGTCTATGTTTTGGTGATTGGTGTTAATAAGTGAACTTCAGACTTGGTAAACACAATTACATACATAATTAACTCTGTTATTTTCTAGTTAAGTTGGGCAAATTGTCTGTTAAATTGTCAAATTTTCTTATTAGATCATAGTGATTTTGCCAGTGCTAAGATTTTTGCATCTAACTTTAAGGAATTTACCTGAACACCAGATCTTAGTGTGGAAAATCAGACATTACATTCAGATCTGCAACTGTCATTCCAAGGACATGTTCATTTCACCAGCTAGTTCAAGTTTTAAAAAATCTAGTTATTGAAAAATAATGGATGTAGAAAAACATGTACATGGTTCCTGTATGTTCTGAAACCTAAATTGCCTAGAGCTGCCCTGATTTCAAGCTCATGAGTCATCTAAGCTCAAGCTGTAGAAATTCCAGAGGGCATGTTGTTAAATAATGCATGAGTGATGTAATTTTACTGTGTATCTTATTAGCAAAATGCTGCAAGAAAGAATTAGGGAAAAGAACCAAAACCAATCCTGGTCCTTCCTCCCTACTCCTTTATTTTTTCCCTCTTTTAGAATGGTCACATCCAAAGAATTAATTTGTAAGTGATAGGATAAAAATCCTACGTTAAATTATGGCATGACAATCTCTCTCAAGTAATGAGAAAATTTCTGAGAATCCTTTCTGCTTCAAGTCTTATACCCAATTATGCCTTGCACTTTCTCTCTGTTCTCATAGCGTGGGTGTGTATGTATGTATACGTGTATCCAGTGAATGTAAAATTATGTATGTATAGAGAGACTGGGAGAGATCTGTCTTGCAAAAAATCTACATCATGTCCTCTGCCAAAAAAGAAAAAAAGAAAAAGAAAACCCTTTGGTCTTAAAGTTATTAAAACCTTTTTATTAGCTCTAGCACTGTATAATATTCGAGTAAGCAATCAGGTTATGCAAATAATAATCTTCTTTTATCTAGAGGTATGCATCTGTAATTAAGAATGTCAGTCACCTTATCTTGTAAACAGTCTGTTCTTAGTACACAATTATGGGATCTGGTGCAGATGTGTCTGCGTATGCCAGAGCACCAATATATAATTTTTGCTGCATCTAAAGCCTGCAATTTCATGCTTAGCACTTGGCTTTGTAACCATGGTTATCTCCAGTTAGATGCAGAATACAGAGGCTTCAGCAGATGGGATTTTTGCTTAGACCTATGACAATCAAAACACAGGAAAAGACCAGAATTCTAAATATATATGTGTAGAATATGACAGATATAAAAGTATTATTTACTACATGATACATGAGGTCTCGACTATTGAGGGAGCTTTTCCTGAAATTTCCTTACAAACCAAGAGGACTGCTAAGTCATGTGCAAAAGAAATGGTCGTCTTTTTCTGTGAAAGTTTTCCCTGTGAAAAGACTAGAAGCCAAAAGGTTGGTATTTCCATAAGTGTAAGGCTGAAGTGACACATTATGTGTAAATGTGTACTTTTAAAGGATTGGATGCTTTACTTTTTATTTTATCTTTGAAATTCTAGCATGCTATTTCTAAACTTTTGGAAAGTAACCGAGGTTCACAGCTTTGATATCAGCCTAGAATTTTCTACATTTTTATGGGTCTCCATATGGCAGTGTTTGTTGAGCAGAAAGAATTTACAGCAGGATAAATGAAGCAGATGACCAGTGCATCTTTACAGGTTGAAATAAATTACAAAGTTTCCTAGGAGTGTGCATGATTGTGACTTTCTTTCTGAACAGAGTGGTTATATGCATGGTCTTAAAGTTTTGATTTCTGAAGAGCATAGAATTTTTTTGTAAACTCATTGTTTTCTATGTAATATTATCAATCCTTACCCTAGAAGAATTTTTTCTTTAAATTGCAGAAAGTTTGTACAGGCTTGAGTGGGCTGGGCATTTGCATTGGGAGTGACCAGATACCATGCTGTAGACAGCAGGCATCTGCCATGCAGCATCTAGAGAATATTGGTTGCTGGGAACAGAACGGAATCAAACTCAGTTGAAGCCTGCAAGCCTCCCAGGCAGCTCTGTTCAAGATTCTTTGTTCAGATCATCCTTCCAAAGTAAAATTGGATTATGCTCTTAAATGACAGTAACTGCTGTACGGGAGAAAGCTAGGCAGAGCATTAGCTCAGTTTTTTAAACAAAAGCATTTAGTTCATATCTGCTATTTTTATTCATTTGTTGGGGCACTGACTGGGTAAATGGAGGTTACTCTGAAAATTGTACTTAATAACTGCTGCTGTTATTCACCATACCCTATACTGAACAAGTGCTCTACTGTGACAGCGTACTTAGAGCTACTGAGACCCAGAGTGTGCTGTTCGAAACATGTCCTCAGAGCCAAGAGGGAACTCCAGAAGCATTTGGGACCCCTGGCATCAGTCTGCCACTGAGCTTGTGCAGAGAGATGTTGAGCATGTGCTGCCTCCCAACAGGTGAAGGCTCTTGTCAGCATTCAAAACAACTGGCAGTGCAGCACGCATTTAGTCTCCACTGCTCTGAGGAGGCAGGGTACAGCACAGGGAAGAGCAAAGTAAGAGTTGCTGCACTGGAGGAGACGTGGAAAGCCATGAAACTAGCTGGAACTGGCCCACTTGCAAGTACGCATGAAAACCAAAAATCAGTAAATGAGGCCTGAAGCCAAAGACAAAGAGCAGCTGTGGTGTCTGGAATGGAAATGTGGCACTCAGTAAAAAGCCCTGCTGTAAGAACCCCAGCAGAGGAATTTTGGTGCTTCAGGATTTTTCTTAGGGCTGAATACTGGGGGACATAGATTAAATTTAATTCAGTGGCAGAAACAAGTGGAAATGCCAACTACAGAAGACAGGGGGACAGGTTCTACCACATCTTGGTTAAGTGCAAAACCCTATAGGGAAATGGGGAATTCTTTTCAGGTTTGAATACTTTCCTTTTAAACGTGGTGTATCCGGCAGGTCCGGACCAACCCTGTATTTCTGGAGATGAGTCTGTTATTTGTGCTGTGGTACGAATGCTAAATGCTGCCTTCGTGCTGAACCCTTTATGTTAAACAGTACAGTGATAAACTAGTAAAAACCTAGTCCCTTATTCAAATTGCTTGCAGATTTAAGACAAAATATAGCAGTAGGTCTCACAAAATAAGCTGAGAACAACAAGGGAAAGGGGAAGGAGATTTCCACATAGAGCAGGAAGGAAATCCTTGGGGTTCCACAAGGATGACATTTTCATCGTTGATTTATTAAGCCACATGGGTCTCCTCCATAAGTGTGCTGCTAAGTATCTGCTCACTCTTTAAAATTGCAAACTCTCATCTGTTTCATCTCATCTGAAGGTTTTATAATGAAAATCCTACATAATTTAAACTCAGTAGGTTTTAAAGTAAGCAAAAAAGTTACACATTATAACTTGAGTCCAATGGTCAATATGTCCTGGAGCCAAACCCTCAATTTTGAGTTAGATTAAGGTAATGCTTGGTGAAATTTTATACTGAACCAGATCTGGACTATGCTTTTGTGATCAAATACTGAAATCAGTTACAACTACCTCTTTCATGCAGCCTGTCCACAGTGTCAAGAGGGTGTTGGCACTTTCAGATGGATTTTGCTTTGAATTTTTGGATTTATCTGAACATAAATTTCAAAGCATAACACAAAGTGTGTGGGATCAAATAAATCAAAAGCCAAAAGACTGCATGAAATGCTATGACATGAAATAACCAAGTTTTGCACGGATCTACTTACTATCTAAAAATAGTTTAGTCTCATCTCTATCCAGAATCTCCTGTGATAGCAAAAGGAACAATAAAAAAAACAAGAGACACCTGAGTCAGCAGCTTGAAAGGAAGGCAAGGAAAAAAGAGACGCTGTAACTATGATGTGAACTTTGTCCCTCCTTGAAATGGCATTTAAGTGCAGTGACTGGTATTTTCTGTAAATGGATTATCATGTACGCTCCTAAAGCTGTATACATGCTCTCTGCGAGTGACGGAGTTTGTACGTGCTATTCAGTAACAGACTACACTTTTCTTCCTTAAAAAAAAAGAAAGGGAGCAAAAACCTTTATGGACATCTGGTAGAACAACACCACCAACAAAAAAGCGAAGGAGAAATGTTTACTAATTTTAATGAAAATAGCTCTCCAGTACAGTACTGAAGCTGTTGATATTTGAAATAGCTTAATTTCCCTCTGAATCTGAGGCAGTCACTCTCATATGATTTTTTTTTTTTTCTCTGCTGGGTAATCCTTCAGCTGTTATTTACATATGTCATGTTTTCACCCAAGCCATCAACTAAATGGCACACAGCTGCTCGCTCACCGGAGGGAATCAGAAGAAAAAGGTAAGAAGACTCATAGGCTGAGGTAAGAACAGTTTAATAACTGAGATAAAATAATGGTACTACTACTACTACTAGGTAATGATAATAATATGTAATGAAAATGAAAACAAACAAACAAAAACCCAAACAAACAAAAAAATGGAGACAAAACCCAGGGGAAAAAAAATCAAGGGATAAAACTGCTCTCCCTCTTCCAACTGATGCCCAGCCAGTCCTTGAGAAGCAAACCCCTCCAGCCAACTGCCCCCAGCTTATATAACAGAGCATGACGCCTAATGGATGGAAATATCCCTTTGGTCAGTTCGGGTCAGCTGTCCTGGCTGTAGGGAAGAAGGTGGGAATACAGGGACAGTATCAGAACCTGAAAAGGTCCTTGGCTTAATATAAAAATTGCTTGGCAGAAACTAAACCGTCAGTGTTATTGACATTCTTGTCAGCACAAATCCATAACATAGCCTCAGACTAGCTACCATGAATAAAATTAACCCTATCCCAGCCAAACCCAGCACAACATAGCAGCCTAAATGACATTTGCTGCCTTGCAAGTGAGAAGACAGGTCACCTGCCTGAAAGGGTTGCAGTCTGAATCCACCATGCACCAAGGAGAGAAGGTAGGGGGACAAGACAGTCCCCAAGTCCCAAAGTTCAAATGCAAGAAATGCTTCCCTTTCTTCAAGCTGATTTATTTTGTTCCTTTTATTAGTACTTTGAATACATTTTAGTTGTGTTAGCAGTCCCTCATTCATGTATTTTTGCCATTTTACTCCAGATTTGGCCAATACTTAGTCACTTGTTGAACTTTAAGCCAGCTGACTGTTGTCATACTTAAAGCTTGGCCATGTATAAATGTCTGCAGGGTCATGATCTTTTTTCAGACATTCATCTTTTTCATTCTTTTATTACAGCCAGTTGAACTGATTTCTCAAATGTTATAAAAAGTTTCTAATATTTTTTTATGTTGCACTATTGTCTAATTCCCACTTATGTTTTTACTGTATTTTTTTATGTTGCACTATTGTCTAATTCCCACTTATGTTTTTACTGTAATCTGTCCTAGTCTCATAAGTTTACAAAGTACAATCCATTTATCATCATTTTTCTATGGATATGCTCTACCTAGTAAAGTTTTAATAAGTATGATTATGTTTGTTCTTCTGGACAGACTTTCTGGTGTTTTTTTGTTTGGTTTGGTTTTAAGATTATGAATAAAGTGTCCCAAATCATGCTCCAAATTAGGTAAACCAGATTTTTATTTTATTTAATTTTGCTGTCTGTTGAGTTTTCAATCTTTCCCAGTTCTGTAACACCAGGGAATTTTTAGTGTTCTGCTGCACTTTCAAGTAATCGATGACTTTATTAACTAGACTGCCGTGACAAGAAAATCTCTGCCAGTCAACAAGGAGACTATATTTTTAGCTTTTGCACACAAAATTCTGTGGACTACAACTGGACCATACGTATGTAGTTACTAGTAACTGTAGAATGAGCAATTCCACGTTTATTATCAGTCTGTACATTCCGATATAAAACATGTCAGGACTTAGGTCTTTACTTGCAGTGAAACTAATCAGATGCCTTATATTTTTGAGGGTTCTACATAGCCATTAAAATATGGGAAAATATTTATTGAAGGCCATACGGAACTGTGTAATTTATTGGGAAACAAGCAAAACCAATTTTCATCCTTAGTTACATAGTCAAGTCACATTCATATATGAATTGAAAAGGTTTAATGCTACCTTACGTTACAAGACACGAGAAGTTAAAGTCACAAAGCAATGTGATGGACAATGTCTTCTGACAATTTTTCACTTTACTGTTTATATTGAAAATTAGCCAAAGACATTTCCTGTGGAAAAGCAGCAGTCATAACTTAGGATTTATGGTTTTATGACCAGCTGGAAAATTTGGTTAATGTAGCCAGACTGCTAATTGCCCAGCAGATATCTTAGACCTTGATCCTTATTGCTATGCTAATCCTTTTACTCTAACATTAAATTTTTTTTTTTTTCCATGCAATTACATTTCTATTAGATCACCGTGGGTCTTTAAAGGACTGTTTAGATAACTGCTTTTTTGTGTATATCTAGATAATTCCTGAAACATTCATCTTGTTTCCCTAACTTAGAATGGTTCAAACATTTTAATTATGATTTTTCTTGCTTCATTTCTGGAAGCAGTAAAATGGCAAATGGGTTCTGGAAGAGGTGAAAGCTGTGTAGTTCTACTACTTTGTACAGAAAATCCAATGTCTTGAAATCCCTTCGCAGGTGGGCACTGTATGTATATAATCTTTTACCAAATGGATTAACTAACATAACTAGTTAATGAATACCTTATGCTGAAATCTATGTGAAAATAAGAATTTGAAGCAATGTGATGTATAGACAAAGCCTTCAGACAACTTTAACTACCTCTAGCTTGGATTAATTCTTATACCAGAAGATTAACCTCTGAACCTGTAAATAAGGCCTAATGAAGGTAAGTAAATGTTAGGAGAAAAAAGCGTTTTCGTTTTATTTATAGGTGGAGGACTGAAACAATGGAAAGTACATATCATATCCTGGAGACAAAATAGGTAAATCCCATTTCAGGACTTGAGGATTGAGTTCCTCCCTGTTGACCAGCCTGAACTGTGATTAATCCCAGATATCAAGGGGTTGGACTTGACAATCATCGTAGGTCCCTTCCAACTCAGAATAGTCTGATTCTGTGTGTGCAGTAGATATTTGAGCCATGTAACTCATAGGGAATTAGTACTTGGGCTGACCACTCACTTAAAAAACTGATCTGATGGTTTTATCAAGGACACATAAAACAAATGCAGCAAACCAGGAACTGATATCCAGTGTATTAAGTCTCAGTGTGGCCAGCATAAGACCATTTTTTCACTTTCTGAAACTTTTCAGCTGAAGTGAAAAGTTGTTAGTTTGTTCTTTTTTAATGTGTCTCTACCACATTGCACTCCTAATTATCAGTCAAGGGCACTTATGCACTTGAGGTAGATACTGTTTTCAAAATAAGCAAAATAAGTGCATTTATTAAAAGGAAACATGCAGCAGCAGTGCCAGAACACCTTGAACAAAACAAATGGTGCAAACTAAGATGCTGAGCAATTTATTTACCTATTGCTGACAGCAGCAAGGGAAAACCTGGAAATACCTATTAGTAAATGAACCACTTCGATAGCTTAGAGAAACAAATTAACTCAAAGATTAATATGTACTCTTCTTTTTTTTTTTTTGCTAAACTGGACATTGCAAATGAATATTATATGCAAATCCTATTTATTTTAGTCCTCAGAGCCCTCTTTTAATGGTATTATCAGTGCCATTAGCTACCACGTTATCACTAATTCTGATGTTAAGCTCTTATATATCAGAGTGACATAGTGTTAAATTAGTTTCTAGTTGAAATATATTTGTGCCTATGAACCTGTGTTGGATAATAGCAACACCTTTACAGTTCTGCAGTAGTTCATAAGTTCAGATATTGATGTACAATTCATCACAGAGAGATTGCACTGCTTAATTACATTCTTGTGGGAATGTAGATACAAAAGGATAAAGGTCTTATCTTATTGTATTTATTTCCCCACAGGGAAGGAGACTACTGTTCTCCCGTACACGCACATACACAGGTGTTTTACAGCTGTGCTCAAAGTGAGAAAGGTAGAAGCATAAGTATTTCAGTAGAAAATCACATTCCTAACAGAAATAGTACTGGTACAACCATTGTATGTGTGCCAGACTCCACTGACAACAGTTTTTTCCTAATTCCTGTGATAACAACGTTAATAATAGTGAAGTCCTTTGGAACTAATGTGGCATACAAGTGTAATTCTGAAGGACAATCACCTCACTGGCTGAAAATAATCTGCAACAAGGTGATCAGGGCAAATGGCTGCGTTAACAGCAATGCAAGTGAATGCTGTGGATAGAAATGGATAGATCTTCCCTGCTGATGACTGTTATGTCACTCAGACATACACTAACTTACAGTATCAATGGGCTATTTCAAAGGTTATCAAAACTTCATCATGAATGCCGGTGCTCTGTGGGATCCATAACCATTTTTTGGAAGGCATATTTTTGATAGCTTTGATGTTTTTAGTCATACTCTATTTCTCATTCTGAAACTCCAGATAAATGGTCTAGAGTATATTTATGCTATTTTAGTGAAGAAGAAAACAGTTAGGGGGAGAGAGAGACCTTCCAACAAGCTCTTACTAGTTTAAATGTTTTTATTAAGTACTTACACTTTTTTTTTCTCCAAAAAAAAAATCCAGTCTTCAGTTGCCTATATGGTTTTATTCACTATCATTCTTTTCTGAGTCCACTTTTATTCCACAATATTCCACCTTTTTGGACAGTACAAAGCAAGGTATTTCAGGTCATACTGCAACTCTGAAACACCTACTGGTGCTGTGAGTTTGCCTGCAATGTTTTCTGTTCTATTCCATTCATCCAAGAGCTCACCTTTTTGAAACATGATTTCCTATTGAATGGACACCTCTAGTGGGCTAGCAACCAAGTCCATCATTTCCTAAACTGATCCTGTTAATATAAAACAATAAGTGCAAAAGTAATTCAACTCTCCAATTGTTGAGAGTGTCTCATATCTCTGGAAATCACTGTTCTGAGACGACTACTTGGAAGGATAGCAGATAGGCCGGTTATGGCAACGGCATATCATCTTCTAAGCTACAGTAGCCACAGACTGTACTTACAGCGGTGAATAGCGTACAAGCGGTCTACGAGTCATGTCAGCTAATT
The DNA here is from genome assembly GCF_000690775.1 of Eurypyga helias. NCBI lineage: Eukaryota > Metazoa > Chordata > Aves > Eurypygiformes > Eurypygidae > Eurypyga > Eurypyga helias. The sequence continues at coordinate 67,062 of NW_010236526.1, forward strand.
ACACCTGCTGTAGGTAAAACGCTCCACTGTGGTCAGAGATGACCCTTCCAAAGGTGTTTGGGACTGACATGAGATTGAATTCTGTGTCTTCTGAAGGATCCTTTGAATTTACACTGAGAGATATGAAATGACTCACATTTACTGCTGCTCAACTTTTTTTTTTTCATTAATTATATTCTCAGGGAGTAAATACCTGCAGAAATCTAACTCCAAGTTCCTATTACTGTTTGAATGATCATTATTGGATGAAACTGTTTAGAAATGTCATGGGAGGCTTCTAATTATTCTCTATGAGGCTCAGAAATTTTCCCACGAGTTTCCTTTGTGGTACATTCTGCTAAAAAGCGTGACATAGGTTAACATAGGTTAAATGCTGCAATCTGGACTAATTAAAAATTAATCAAAATTAATCCTTGTCACTGGGTTAAGGGAGAGATGGAAAACTTTAGATATTGAGCCAAACTTGATTTTGGTGACATTAATGAACAGCTATCTGTACACATAAGATTTTTTTGTTCACTATAGAATAAGCTTAAGCAATAATTATATTAGGTGTTTAACTTTTAGGTAGATACTCTTAACAGAGATGGAAATCCATGGAAGCTAATTCAAAAGTTTCAAGTATGTCACTGGAATTTAAGTCACACCTTGAAAGAAAGATAAGCACAGGATAGAAACAAGAACAAAAGGAAAGGATGCTCATTCACTAACTTCTTAATTTGAAATTTCTGAAGTCATGGAGCTGTTCTCCTGATGAGATAGAATGAAAACATGCCTGAAAAAATAATCTGCTTCATAATTGCTATGCCAGAGCTGGAACTGAAGGTTGGCCAAAACTGAAAGCACAGTGATATACATCAGGGAACAGAGTAGTTTTGTTTTACTAAGAGAGATCATACTTACTGCATATAAGAAGGGATACAGACACATTCTAAAGGTTCTCTTCCTATCCTAGTGGTATTTCCTCCTGCAAGGTGTCCTTGCGGAACATTCCCAGTTTTTCAAGTACCAGAGACTAAAGGTGGGTAAGATGTGACACTATGACATTTGTGCAGTTGCAGCTCAGGGCAACACACACATTGCAGCTGAACTGCAAAGCATCTCCATTTGTATATTTTTCCTTCATTCTTTTATTATCATTTCTTCCAGAAAGGTTGCCTGATTGTGTGTGTGTTTTGTGATTTTTACTGCTTTACTGTGATCTTATAAATCCGATTGTTCTTTTTTTCTTATGTTGCTACTCTGGCAATAACACATTTTTTCCTGATGTGAGGTGTGCATCAATGTTTCTTTTTTTTTTTTTTTTCTCTAGCATTACTCCTTCTTCAGTAAATGGGTTGTAAAAAACCTGTCATTTTCATTTCAGATGCCAGGAGTGAGTTGACAAAGATGACTTTCTGCATACCCTGCTGCTCTGCCTGGAAGGTAAAGAGGAATAATCTTTTGTACACCACACGAAGCAGGTGATAGTCTTTTGCAACCAGAAGGATGTGAAAACTTTGTGAAAATGGTGCTGTTTAATACTTTCCTATGGCAAAGGTTAGCTCCTACATGTGCATGCTGGTTGAATAATACATTTTCCTATTAAAGCAATATGTTTCAGAATGATTTTGTAGCTGATGAGAATGTAGGAAATGTACAATTTGCCACTGAATTTATTAGTGACACATGCCACAGCCCTAGCTGGATGCTGCATATCACAAAATACAGAGAGGCATGCATAGTCTGTTCAAAGGCTGTTTATTTCTAAGATGCAGACATTTAAAAGAGCAGTAAAGGCCATATTATTAATGCAGACTTTCAGGCATATTAAATCTATTTGGAGAAATATGATACAGATATATTGCTGGCAATGTACAAAGAGGCTATATGCAAGCCATGTGCTAGACAATGTGGTTTTTACAATATGGAAATAAAAATTGATTCCATGAATGCTTAGTAGTAATATATGCAGTCTAGGAGGAAGGTTTGCTAAGTTGAATTAAAAAAATGCAGAATTTATTGCAACCATTTTGGACTTCGGGAAGCAACATGACCTTGTGATTTCCTTACCTTCCTGATATGTCTCTGATAGGAAAATGGAATTTCTCTTTTAGTTCAGGAGTAGTTACTTAAATTTCCTTCCTGACCAATAAAACTGAAACAGAATAAGAAACCTTCTATCTATGGCACCTTGTTCTTATGAATTCCTGCTAAAAATCAGAAAATATATTGTCAAAAATGTCACCAAAAATAAATTCATGTGGAAGGTATTTAATTTCCCCCTGCCCTACTGCTGACTTCATGTGTGTTCTTTAACAATCAGAAGAGGAATCTAAATTCTTTATAAAGCAGAAGGAAACTCACCTGTTTTCTAAGGTTAAGAATGTATATTTTTTTAAAGGGTTTTCATTGTGTGACCTATTTAAAAAGTGAGAAATATGGATAAATTAATTCACTTCTCAAAAAGTATAACTTAAAATCTTTTCAAACCTGTGTTCTTTTATATTTAAAAAAAAAAAGTTTATATACTGGTTAAGGACTTAGGTTTTATTTTCTCATTGACTTGGTCAATTTTACTGAAAAAGATCTCAGAGTAGGAGCATGATGCCTACCATGTACTTCCCTGAAACAAATTCATGTATGAGGTGAAAAAACCTTCTCTTAAATCACAACAAAGAAATAAGGCTGAGAGCTGGGCATGTAATAGAAGCACAAGAAGGAGAGCAAGAACCAAATGAGTGAGGGCATCATGAAGGCTCTTCAGATTTCACAGTGACTCAGAAGCTGAAAGCCCTGTAGCCCATAGGCAGAGAAATGTGAGAGCAAGAAGGGTCCCCTCCTTCCTTTATTCTGCTACATAAATGACTTGGATAACCTAATTGGAAAAAAAACCCGACCAACTGACCAAACAAGAAAACCCCCAACCAAAAACCCACACTGTAACAAAAGCCAATTTAAAAGAAAAAATCTACCTGATGAAAGCACATACTACCTACTTAGCAACAAGTGGAATAGAAGCAAAGGAAATCTTGAACCGAGCATGGGAGTCACTGCCTCAGACCTGCTTCTTGAGATGTGGTTTCAATTGTGTCTGGTTTGTGGAACAGGACCCATGGTGGGCTTGGCTTTCAAGTGCCAGCCCAGCTCTGGAATGAATTCTGACACTTCGAAATAGCTATCACAGCATAAGCAAGGGTTTATTTCTGTCAGAATCCAAACTGGAAAAAGAAATGCTTTATAGCTCCTCTTACTCCATAAAGAGAAGCATCTGACTAGGTTGTAATTAAACATCGGGCATCTCAAGCGCTATGCGCAACGTTAATCTAAGCAGGTAAATCAGCTCAGTGTGGATAACAGTGTAGAGGTCGTGCAGTACAAGAATATATGCAAAAAAATAAAAACAAGAAAGCACATCCTTTTGCTGGTGCTGAATAATATCCATCAAAATGGACTCTACAAGGACAGGTTACTGATGCAGAAGGAAAACAACTGTAAAGCACATAGCCCAGAAAACCAACAGAATGCAGATTAGAGAGATTGCTCTTGCTTTCCTGTTCCCCAAATTCCTAGGTATTAGTATTTCATGAAATGGTTCTCCACCTCTTTCTACATTGATTAGATTGCGGTTATCTCAGTGCAGCAGGATAATTGGATGCAGATCCACAGGAATTTCACATTGTTATCTCCTTTCAAATCTTTAATAAACATAACTCTTTGTTTTCCTTTAAAAATAACAAAAAAATGTAATAATGCTGTTAAATTGGCTCTTCAGATTTTATTTTTTTTATTGCTTACTTTGGCAGAAGAAATTAAAAGTTTTGCTGGAAAAATGGACTGATTACCAGAACGAAGCTCCCCATGGGTTTTATAAACTTATGGGGAGATGAAAAATTCAACAAAAACTTTATTTGTTTATACTATTTATATAACATTATCAAAACCTTGGAACTGGTCCTTTCTGGGATAAATTTTAAGCTTACAGAAATTGTTATTTAATTTTTTTTTCCCTAAATATGCCTGATTTGTTGTTTAGGTTTCTGCTCTACCCAAGGGAGGAATAGGAAATCAGGTCACGAACTCCACATTTCAATATATCAGTTCAAGGACTACTGCTACTTCTATGCAGTCCCAATTAAACTACAGCTGTGCTTCAGGTATTCCCTTCATATGTACCCAGATATCTAGCGCTTTCCGGACAGGAACATATATAGAGAATATGTAAAAAATATATATAATATGTCTATAATATATAGAAAATACATAGATGTAGATATATTTCTTCTTTCTACTACATCAAAAAGGAAGAAAAACAAGGAACCCATCATGGGTTGCCACGTCCCATAAGATGGGATGCTACATCTTGTTCATTCCTGCCAGTCAAGAAGACACAGATGAGACACCAACACTTTGGTGTCACACATCACCTTATTCAATTAACACTGAAAGGTAGGTGCCTCCTCCACTTACTGGCAGATATGATCCAGAAAGCACTTACTTTAAAAGCTCAGAGCAAAAAACTTCTCAAGTTGAGATGCTGAGCTGAGCTCCTGGGTATACTCAGTCTTGTGGAGAGAAGTGAAACCACAAATGCACTCACAGTTACCTGCAAGATCTATTGTTTTAAGTAAAATTTCTTACTGGATTGCCTGGAGGTGATGTTTCCTTCCAGTTTGATATTGGGTATAAAATCAAGAGAGAGAAGCTTGAACACATCTTAGAAGTTTTCCTTGCTAAGCTCCTGTACAAGTGGCTGCTTAGCAGAAATGACACTTACCAGGTGGTGTTCTGGGGCCATTCAGCTTTTCAATATTTTTGGTCTGCTCTTTCTTCCAAGGCAGCAAAATTTGCAATGGCCTTTTCAATTTATCTTTTTTTTTTTTTCCCCCCAATGTTTTCCCAAGTTTTATATTTTTTAGCAAACATTCTATATTTTTAGGCAAAATTTACTGGGAAAACTGCTATGCTTTCTTTTCAGCTACATTTGTCTTCTTGCTTTATCTTGTGCATTGCTACTGTGCAAGATCCTACTTCCCCACATGTAGGTAAAATCACAGATCATTCAATGGTGTCTTGATGACAAAGTGTATGGAAGACTGCAGGTTGTTGAAGAAGGAAAATGTCAACATTTTGGGAAAAGAGTTTTTTGATTTAACAACCTGAAAATGAAGATTGCTGCTTGAATCATAAAGCTCTACAAAACCATAAAAGATAAAGCCCCAAACTTTTACAGCTAGTCAAACACACACATGCAGAGCAAGTCTAGATTTCAAATTCACAATTTCCCTAGTTCTTTTATAAATTATTTTGACTAATACAGTAGTTCTCTCAATGGCGATTGGTTTACTGCAATATCTAATACATGTTTTCCCAAATAATCCACTACTCTAAGTATATCCATCAAGTTAATGTTTTTAAACCTGTCACCTGCTTTCAACCTCACAAGTTCTTTTCAATTACATTCACATAATAATTATCTCTCAGTCTTCAGCCACAGTCTGTTTCCACCCTTAAAAGGCCTTCTGATGGTATATTCATGCTACAGCTATAGTGCTGTCTTTTAATGTTTTGGGGTTTTATGTCAAAACACATCGCTGTTACTGAGCACATTTTCCATAACATGGTGGATGATGGTCCATGATTAAAAAGAATTATTTTGACAGTGTTAATTTATGGGGCTGCAAATATTTTATGATGTAAACTATTACCCTGATACGAGTTTTCCTGAAGCAGTGTGCTCCTACATGGCAGGAATCTCTTTTATATATGACGAAAATTCATAATATTAGAAATTGTTTCAGCTGCTCATTGTTAACACTAGAAGCACTGACATGTTTTCTATTATGATGCATTTTGACATTATAAGGAAGTGATATATTATTTAAAGTCCATATTAAGGATAAGAGTATGGACTGCCAGAATAAGAATCAGCTGTAGATGCTGTATGAAGTTAACATCTTAGTCTATGCTCAGGTGCTCTTCCAAGGAAAGCCAGCTCCATCACAGAAGGCACAGAACTGTGTGTTTTTAGCTTCCATATATTCTTTTTGCCTTACAGCTGAAAATTAGATATGGCAGGTCTCAGGTGATGTAAAGGCCACTAACTGCAGGTATGCAATGAATAATGTTTACAATTCTAACCAGAGAAGGGACCAATTTTGGAATATACCTATTATTTTTCAGATAGGCTTTTGTTAGCTAGAATGGTACACATTATCAATAATTATTTATACTCTGCAATCATGACTATTCAAATACATTGGCATATGATCTGTGCATAATCTAGCAAACAACTCATCTTTGCATTATTGTAGGCAGTATGTATACATCTTGCAATGTGGCATTCTTGTACTGCACGGTAAGCAGAGGGAGATATTTTCTCTTTCCTGTATATTCTTGGAAATGAGGAAAGGAGGACACTAAGGTAAATAATTTTCTGGCTGGTTTCACTCAAAAGCTCCTGTGCAATCTGCTGATAGCTTGAAAAGAACTTAATAAAAAGTTGGAAAAGGAGAGATTGAATAGGATAAGTAATAAGAACCAAGGTGAAGAGAAGCCCTGAAAGATAAATCTAGTGAAGTATACTGAGCTTCGACAGAATCCCTTGAATTAGATGGCTCTCAAACCACTTCAGCTGAATGTGGACCCTGGAGTGCAATTTGCAGTGATACCAAATTGATAGAAATTGTTTTTCTATAAAACACCTTGGAGTGTTAGCTTTGATTAATCAGACACAATTATCATAGCTAACAAAGCATGGCTACAAACACAGAGAAACCGCAGTCAAGGCAAAGTTCACAGCCTTCTTGCACCTAGACGTATTAACTTCCACAGGAATGTGGTCTATATGCAGGCCAATTTGTGCCTACAATACTACTGTTGCAAGTATATTTTCAAAGCACCACAGTTATCGTGTGTTTGATTCAAAACTAAATGAGCTCAGTCACAAACATATCTGCACTTGGGAATTTTGAGCTGACTTGACCTGTTTTCTGTAAACATCCAAGCAACAAGATTTATAAGTTTCATAGTGCACCAAATCATTGCTAGGGTAAGAAGCCAACTTAAACATTCGGGGAAATTGGTGCCCAACTAAATTAAAAAAAAAAAATCTTCTTTTAGATGGTCAGTCAGCGCGGGACTCGGTGGTGGCAACAGCTCCTACCACGGCTGGGCGCTCAATCGAGGTGAGCAGAGGGGTTCCCAGACCCCAGGGAGCAGAGAAGGAGCTGGTCAGCCCGTGGGGTACTGGCAGCCCCTGCAAGAGCGACTGACGTCGCTTGGAGGAGGTGCTGGGAGCAGCCATGGGGGATTTAAACCCCTCTCAGGGAGTGTGAGCAACCCGGAGTATGGTGAACAGAGCGGGCAGTCAGGGCATGGTGACACAGTCAGGACATGGTGCGGCAGTTTGAGCGGGCAGTTCGAGCAGGCAGGACCCAACCATGGTGACCACTTGGAGGAAAGCCACTGCTAGCAGGAACGTGCCAATCCAGACAGTGCTCCTGCTCAGGGATGCAGTTGTCCAGGTCTCTGGCTGCAGGGAGTGCCTGAGCCTGTCCCTCATGACCGAGGGCAACAGAGACAGCCCCTGCATGAGCTGTGAGCAGGTCGATGACCTGCTCAGCTGGTGGCAGAGCTGAAAGAAGAAGTGGAGAGGCTGAGGAGTATGAGGGAGTGTGAGAAGGAGAGAGGTCCACCAAACTCCCACCCCAAAGGAAAAGGCAGCAGATGGAGGGCACTCAGCTCACAGTTAACCCCATATCCTCTTGCCAGCAGGCAGAGGGAAGGAACTTAAGGAAGTGGAATGGAAATGGGTCCCTGCTTGGTGAGGCAGGAGCATCCCCTTCTGCCCTCCCTCCCCTTCCCAGCTGCCCTTTCAGAATAGATACGGGGCTCTGGAACTTGAGAGCCAGGCAATTGCAGAGGAAGGTCCTTCCAGGGAGCTGCATAGGACAACCCCATCTGCCCCACACATTACCACGACCTCCGTTAAAATAAGGGGGAGGGTCATTGTTGTAGGTGATTCCCTTCTGAAGGGAACAGAGGGCCCGACATGCCACCCAGACCCATTGCACAGGGAAGTCTGCTGCCTCCCTGTGGCTCAGGTTAGGGACATCACCAGGAGACTTCTGGGACTGGTAAAGCCTACTATTATCCTCTATTGGTAATGCAGGTGGGCAGTGATGGGCTGGAGGAGAAGAATCCAAAAGACATCAGAAGAGACTTCAGGGCACTGAATGGTTGCTGGATCAGGAGCACAGGTGGTGTTCTCCTCCATCCCTTTAGCAGCAGGGAAGAATACTGAGAGAAACAGGAAAGCACACCTGATCAACACATGGCTCAGGCTGGTGTGAATGGTGGAGCTTTGGGTTCTTTGAGCATGGGGAGGTTTATGTGGCACTGGGCCAGGTGGTGACAGACGGTGTCCAGCTGTCTCAGAGAGAAAAAGGGGTTT